>NC_092105.1:25700849-26000849 GCF_045679555.1 Salvelinus alpinus | reverse complement strand
CGCTACTCAACAACTACTACACACATATACTATTATTAAGATACTGTTAAGACCAGCTATTCCTTGCCTCAGAATGATGTAAAATTGTATTAGTTCCTCACCCAGATGGTATTTAAATGCATATAGGTTAAAGGTGAGATATGATTCATACTGTATGAATCATAACATAACTCATCTTTAGACTGATATAGATACATAAATACCATCTGGGTGTGGAGGGAACCATAGTCTGAGGTAACAGAACCATCAGAGTGGAGGCATGTTCTGTTGGGGAGGCATCATGATGGAACTCTCCATAACACCATGACCCCTCTTTCTTGCATCGTATTCTTTTCAAGAGAACACACTGTATCAAATTAACATTTTGAAACCTTGTCATTGTGTTGTTTATTTCAAAAACAAATCTCCTTACATTTGCCTCACAAACATTGCGCTCTGTACTTACAGTAAGAAAAGCATACATACACTATTCTAAGTTTATGAGTGGGAGTAAAATAATCAGTATTCTAGCACCTCCTCTCTTAATGACACACTCATTAGCCTGCTGTGCCTCTGGATCAGAGCTCTCTGTGCTATGGGTGGATGACAATGGTGGAGCAACTTTCTCAGCTCTCTTTAATGGGCTATAGAGATCTCTGTATTAAGACACAGAATATAAAGTACCCATATGGGATATAACACAAAAGTTGCACTGTAGAAGTGGAATATCTAGCTTATTAACAACACTGATTGAGTATCATAACTTTAATCACTACTTTTGTAGCATCAACAAAAACAATGATCACAACAAATATTGTTAGGAGAATAAGTCAAAACTTTTGATATGTTATATTTCAGATATGTCTACTAGCTTGGGCAGGTTGATAGTTATATAACAGACAGAAACACCATGATCAGCTATTCTAAGACCTTGCAATGATCGAGGCTGATGGTTTAAGTCCAGAGTTTCATCCTACAGTTTAACCAGTTTCTGTCTGTTCATTTAAACATCGTCCCTTCAATGTCATTAAACACCATCCCGACTACAACAGTAACCCAATCAAACATCAAGGAGATGATGACCTCATGGCTCTCTATAAATAGACTCTTATGGATCTGAGGTCCTCTTAACTTTCCTCCAAAGCTCAGCAATGTGCCAGTCCCATTAGACTGACCTGGCTGGAGTGTCCATTATTCTTGGCAGAGTATTACAGGTAATTTCCTCCGGGTAAAGATTTAACGTCTCTTGTGTTTATTCTGTTGATAGTCTCTGATCTCAGGCAGTCACATGCTATCCCGGATCCAACACAACTCTGAACTGAATGGCGTGCACATGCTTGTGTGTGTGTGTGTGTGTGTGCGTGCATGTAACATTACAACAACCTAACATCGTTATTAACCTAGAGAAGTACGAGATAGCCATCCCTGTGACCGGGTATGGTAACTCTTGAAATTCCTTCTGTCACTAAAGATTTACAGTGCCTTCAAAAAGTATTCACACCCCTTGACTTTTTCCACATTTTGTTGTGTTACAAAGTGGGATTAAAATGGATTTCATTGTAATTTTTTGTCAATGATCTACCCCAAATAGTCTATAATGTCAGTGGATAAAAAAAAACATTGGTAAAAACTTTATAAAAAATAAAACACTAATATATCTTGATTAGATAAGTATTCAACCCCCTTAGTTAATACATGTTAGAATCACCTTTGGCAGCAATTACAGCTGGGAGTCTTTCTGGGTCTCTTAAGAGCTTTCCACTCCTGGATTGTACAATATTTGCATGTCATTCTTTTTTCAATTCTTCACGCTCTCTCAAGTTGGATGTTAGTCATTGCTAGACAGCCATTTTTAAGTCTTGCCATAGATTTTCAAGCAGATTGTCACGTTCCTGACCTTATTTCCTTTGTTCAGTCTTGTTTAGTTGGTCAGGATGTGAGCTGGGTGGGCATTCTATGTTATGTGTTTCTATGTTGGGTTTATTGTTTGGCCTAATATGGTTCTCAATCAGAGGCAGGTGTTTGTCATTGTCTCTGATTGGGAACCATATTAAGGTTGACTGTTTTCACTGTTTGTTTGTGGGTGATTGTTGCCGTGTCTGTGTTTGTTCGCCACACGGTACTGTTTTCGTTCGTTTACGTCGTTTTGTATTTTGTCAAGTGTTTTTCGTCTTCGTCTAAATAATTAAAGTATGTATTCAAACCACGCTGCGCTTTGGTCCGATCCTTGCTCCTCCTCAGACGAGGAGGATTACGACGAGCGTTACACAGATTTAAGTCAAAACTGTAACTAGGCCACTCAGGAACATTCAATGTTGTCTTGGTAAGCAACTTCAGGACATCCAGTGCCTTCAGAAAGTATTTACACCCCTGACTTTATCCACATTTTGTTGTGTTACAGCCTGCATTTAGAATGGATTCATATTATATTTTTTGTGGCCTGTACAAAATACTGTCAAAGTTGAATTATGTTTTTAGACATTTTTACAATTTAATAAAAAATTAAAAGCTAAACTGTCTTGAGTCAAAAAGTATATAACCTCTTTATTATGGCAAGCCAAAATAAGTTCAGGAGAAAAAATATACTTAACAAGTCCCATAATAAGTTGCATGGACTCACTCTGTGTACAATAAAGTGCTTATCGTGATTTTTGAATGACTACCTCATCTCTGTACCCCACACATACAATTATCTATAATGTCCCTCAGTTGAGCAGTGAATTTCAAACACAGATTCAACCACAAAGACCAGGGTAGTTTTCCAATGCCTTGCAAAGAATATTGCCTATTGGTAGATGTGTAAAAAAGCAGACATCGAATATCCCTTTGAGAATTGTGAAGTTACTAATTACACTTTGGATGGTGTATCTGTCACGGATCCCTCCGGAATTTTCATTAAGCACACCTGTCCCCTATTCCCACTGACTAGCACTTGTATAAGTGTGCGCTTTGGTTTGGGCTGTCCATTATTGTTCCAATGTCCGTTGGTGCGTGTGAGTACCTGTGCTGTGTGTTTTGGGCTTTTGTGCCATTGTGGATTGCGCAGATGATTACAGGTCTCATCCCGTGTGTTAAACATTGTGCGCATGTGTTATTTATTCGAGGTACTCCTCGCTCTTTTGTTTTGGGTTTCTACCCTGTGTTTTGTTACGTGTTTGTTTGGTCTTCGTTCCCGTGCCTTTACACGGCACGCCGTAATTTGGGCTTAATTTTAAAAAACTATTACGCATTCCTGCGCCTGTCTCCCGAATCTCTTCATACCAACGTGATAGTATCAATACACTCAGTCACAACAAAGACACAGGCATCCTCCAAACTCCAATACCAGAGAGGAAGGAAACTGCTCAGGGATTTCACCTTGAGGCCAATAGTTACTTTTTTTTAAATTATAGAGTTTATTGTTTTTTGGGGAGAAAACTGAGGATGGATCAACAATATTGTAGTTACTCCACAATACTAACCTAATGGACAGAGTGAGGCACTAAAGGAAAAGGGCAAAAAAATGTAATACAAAGAGTTATGTTTGGGGCAAATCCAACACATCACTGAGTACCACTCCTTATATTGTCAAGCATGGTGGTGGCTGCATCTTGTTATGGGTATGCTTGTCATCAGCAAGAATAGGGAGTTGTTTTAGGATGAAAAGAAAACGAAATAGAGCCAAGTACAGGCAAAATCCTAGAGGAAAACCTGGTTGAGTCTGCTTTCCAAGAGACACTAGGAGACAAATTCAGGTTTCAGCAGGACAATAATCTAAAACACAAGGCCAAATATACACTGGAGTTGCTTACCAAGACGCCATTGAATGTTCCTGAGTGGCCTAGTTATAGTTTTGACTTAAATCGACTTGAAAATATATGACTAGACTTGAAAATGACTGTCTAGCAATGATCAACAACCAACTTGACAGAGCTTGAATACTTTTTTTAAGAACGTGCAAATATTGTACAATCCAGGTGTGCAAAGCTCTTAGAGACTCACCCAGAAAGAGTCACTGATGTAATTGCTGCCAAAGTTGATTCTAACATGTATTGACTCAGGGGGTTTATACTTCGTTTGTCATTATGTTTTTTTGTGTGTAGATGTGTGAGAAAAAAATGTAAGTAAAATCCATTTTGAATTCAGGCTATAACACAACAAAATGTGAAATAAGTCAAGGGGTATGAATACTTTCTGAGGGCACTTGTCACGCCCTGATTTGGGTGGGCATTCTATATCCTTTATTTCTATGATTTGTGTTTCTATGTTTTGGCCGGGTATGGTTCTCAATCAGGGACAGCTGTCTATCGTTGTCTCTGATTGGGAATCATACTTAGGCAGTCCTTTTTCCCACCTGTGATTGTAGGTAGTTGACTTTGTTAGTGGCACTATAGCCCTCGGAAGCTTCACGGTCGTTTATTTTGTTTCTTGTTTTGTTGGTGACATTCTATAATAAAAGGAAATGTACGCTTACCACACTGCACTTTGGTCCACTTCTTTCGACGGCCGTGACAGCACTGTAAAGTTAATTTCTTTGCCACATTTTTTGCAGTTTTACTTTAGTGACTTGTTGCAAACAGGATGCATGTTTTGAAATATATGTATTCTGTACAGGCTTACTTTTTTTCACCCTGTCAATTAGTTTAGTATTTTGGAGTAACTACAATGTTGATCCATCCTCAGTTTTCTCCTATCACAGCCATTAAAGTTTCAATATGTACGTTTTTGGGCGACCCGACAAAATGCACATAGAAATGTGAGTTATAGACTGTCATTCTCATTGAAAGCAAACATAAGAAGTGGTAGATCTGTTCTGTGTTCTATTTCTATGCTTCCCGTTCTTAAGTATCGTTTTTGCGTCTTTTACTTTCAGTTATGTACACCAGCTTCAAACAGTTGGAAATATAATATATTTTTAAATATATATAATATAAAAGATTTTTCACAGCAGTTTAGATGTTGCAATGATTCTCTACACTATAAATTGCTTGTTTTGTCACAAACTGAAATTAGGCGAAGTATTAGAATTTTAGCAACCAGGAAATGGTGGAGTGATTTCTGAATATTGTACCTTTAAACTCTGTAACTGTTTTAAAGTCAGCATTGACCTCGTGGTGAAATCACGGTTTCCTTCCTCTCCGGCAACCGAGTTAGGAAGGACGCCTGTATCTTTGTAGTGACTGGGTGTATTGATACGCCCTCCAAACTGTAATTAATAACTTCACCATGCTCAAATGGATATTCAATGTCGTTTTCTACCAATAGATGCCCTTCTTTGCGAGACATTGGAAAACCTCCCTGGTCTTTGTGGTTGAATCTGTGTTTGATATTCACTGTTCAATTTAGGGACCCTACAGATAATTGTATGTGTGAGGTACCTTGGTCTAAATGGGACTCCACCCTGCCTAAATAAAGGTTAAATAAAATACAAATGTGTGTCCTCCCTGCCCGTGTCAGAGGCGAAGCCTACACCTGACCAGTCTCTGGAAGGCCTTCTTAAAGTCTTCGTTGAAGATAGTGTAGATGAGAGGGTTGATAAGGGAGTTGAGGTACCCCAGCCAGGTGAGGAAGTCAGCCAGCTCTATGGAGGTGTTGCAGGAGCCACACGTGTTGACGATCACCTCCTTCAGGAAGAAAGGCATCCAGCAGACCACGAAGGCCCCCAGTATCAGTCCTAACGTAGATGCAGCACGTCGCTCCCTGGTCCCTGAGATACGCTGCCGTCTCAACCCACATTCACGCTCCCGCCTCGACTCGCTCTGGGGACTTTTTACGGCGATGCGCACGCGGTCGCCCTCCGTGGAGGGGTCTGAGTAGGACTTTTCCGGGGGGTTCAGGGTGTCTGGCCTCTGGGGATCTCCGTCAGTGGGGCAGGAGGGGAGGGTGGTTCCGTTGACCATGGAGGAGTGTTGGCTGGCTCTGCTGGCCCCCCTGCGGAGGTACAGAGTCTGAGCTGCTCTGTAGATCTTATAGTAGAGGATGAGGATGAGGAGCAGGGGAATATAGAAGGCTCCCAGGGTGGAGTAGAGGGTAAAGGCGATGTGGTGGTGTATTATCAGACACTGGTCCTCCTCTGGCCCCCCACCATGGTTCCTCCACAGCAGAGGGGGAAGGGATATGAGGACGGACAGGAACCAGACGACGGCGACAGTGATGCCAGCTCGGAGGCCGGTGCGTTTGCGTGAGTACTCCACTGCGTCAGTGATGGCCCAGTAGCGGTCCAGAGCGATGGCTGCCAGGTGGAGGATGGAACAAGTGCAGCAGGTGATGTCAACACTCAGCCAAACATTACACACAGCCTCACCCATCACCCAGCTTTCCCTGAGGATTCAGACAGAATATTGATAGTGATTATGTTTGTGACTGCACTTTATTATTATTTTGATCACAAACTGTATACTTTGATAGCATGTCTTTTAAGCCTATATGGGCATCTGAAAAGCTGCAAGACACTTTATGCTGCAAGACAAATCAATCAATTGTGCAATCCTTTATTGAATCTTTGTAGCTACCTCTGTATGTAGAGGATGCTGAAGGGCATGACCAAGATGGCCACCAGCAGGTCCGTCACCGCCAGAGAGCAGATCAAGTAGTTGGCCGGGTGATGTAACTTTCTGGTTACGATGATGGCTGTGATCACCAGGGAGTTGATAACCATTGTAATGAGAGCGAGCAGGGACAGGGTGAGGGTGAGGATTATTTTACTTGGTGGGGTTATAGAACCCCCATCCCCCTCCCCACCCCCACCCCCCACACCCAGGGAGAAGACCCCCTCTGTACAGTTAGACAAGTCCATCCTAGAGAGGAGAGGAGACAAGAGGAAGATAAGGGTCTGCACCAAGGCTAGCAGTATAGATGAACGATGCGTAAGAGTTTAAAAGGTACTCACACTCAAACCACGTAGAACTTCAGAGAGACCAGGCAGATGATGAATGAAGCATAATCCTCCATAGCTGTATAAGCTGTGTGTACCTTTGTGATGTGTGTTCATTGGTGTGCCCTCTCCAGCAGTAACCTTAGTGTCAGTAGCTTCTTTCTGGTATCTCTGGACTCAACCAATGTCTCACACAGACATCTGGAAAAAGAAAGGGAGGAAAGGAGGGGGAGAGAGAGAGAGAGAGAGAGAGAGAGAGGGCGAGAGAAACAGTCAGTGGAAAAATAATCACCAATGAGAGTCCAGCCGCTGATTTCATAACACCCACCCATCCATCCATCCATCCATCCACCCACCCACACACACACACACACACACACACACACTCCTGATGCGATCTCTGATCAAAGCCGTGACCATCATCACATGCACGCACGCACGCACGCACACAAACAAGCATACACAAGGTGCAATCCCGGATCAAAGGCAGTACAATCTGCACAAAAGCAGACGCTCATCGGTGTGTGTCTGTGTACGTGCGTGTATACTTGTATCTCTGTACTCTAGCTACCACTTATTTGGAGTTGATCAGTTAAGAATTGAAAGGGAATTCAGCAGCTTTCATATGTCCCTAAAGACACTCATCATGGTAATTTCCTTGTTCCATATGATGTACTGTGCTTTATTGTTCATTTACATGGAAATTCATTTTGTGAAGCCAGCATACAAATACACAAAACACAATACACTTTAATACATTCAATATGGAAAACACTGGAAACATAATAATTAATGCACATATACACTGAGTGTACAAAGCATTAGGAACACCTTCCTAATATTGAGTTGCACCCCATTTTGCCCTCAGAACAGCCTTAATTCGTCGGGGCATGGACTCTACAAAGTGTCGAAAGCGTTCCACAGGGATGCTGGCCCATGTTGACTCCAATGCTTCCCACAGTTATGTCAAGTTGGTTGGATGTCCTTTGGGTGGTGGACCATTCTTCATAAACACTGAAAACTGTTGAGCGTGAAAAACCCACCAGCGCTGCAGTTCTTGACACACTCAAACCGGTGTGCCTGGTACCTACTACCATTACCTGTTCAAAGGCACTTCAAAATTTTGTCTTGTCCATTCACCCTCTGATGTCTCAATTGTCTCAAGGCTTAAAAATCCTTCTTTACTTGTCTCCTCTTCATCTACACTAATTGAAGTGGATTTAACAGGTAATATCAATAAGGGTCATAGCTTTCACTTGGATACACATGGTCAGTCTGTTATGGAAAGAGCAGGTGTTCCTAATGTTTTGTACACTCAGTGTAATTATCCAGTCTCTGCGGTCTACTGTCTGACCATGTACTGAGCCTACATCTGTTCGATGTTGTATATTTCTACAGTCAGCTGTGAGAAGTTGTCATAGAACAGTTGTCATAGCAACTCTGACTTTCTTTTTGTGAAGGACGGACTGAAGAAAAGCACAACTCAAGTCAGATAAACTCACACATCATTAAATGCATGCACATGCACGCAAGCACGCACACAAACAGCTGCATAGACCCCTCTCCTGTCTGTCAGCATATCAGCTGTCTGTGAATCTGTTCCTCCAGAGTTGACTCAAAATATAGAATACTTCTACTCATTTAAAGTCAAGGATCAACATGCACTGTAATCTATCTAGTAATGCACTGTATTTACGTATGAAGTGTTTCTCACCAGAGTGGTTCATTTAAACCTGTCAGCTTCAGTCTGTCAGTGTGTGTGTGTGTGTGTTTGTTGATTGACAGTCTTCGGTGAGGCAATCTTCCAGCAGCAGCAAAGGGAGAACCTGCGCCTCCTGCTGCATTCAAGTCTTTCACTTACAGCAATCAGTGGAGCACTACTCAGTCAGAGAGCGATACATGTTTGTGCATGGAGGTTTACAAAGCAGGAAATTATAGGGACCGATACCTGGTGCTGTGTAATTGGAATGCACCCATTTAAACGTCAATCTATGGATTGAAGCGCTAGGACTGGTAGAGTCACTGACATGTCCCTATGGAGATGCAAAGCTGAGTGGGACTATTTTAACAGACTGCAGATTGAACTGGGATTTAAACAGACCTGTTTCAGCCAAGGCTTGGAGAATGCACTAGTGCATCAATCTTTCAAAAATGTCTCCCCTCCCTCTCCCTGCCTCCCCCCATCTGTCCATCCATCCATCCATCCATCCATCCATCCATCCAACCATTAAAAACTGGAATAGACATAAAGCATCTATCTATCTGTCTGTCTGAGGGTGAAATCTTGTTATGTAAGGGACAACCAACAGGCAACAAGAGACAATTGAGTTGGGTGCAAATATTAGGGGTTTTATTTTCTCAAACTTGACGTTGATTACAAAGTAAGAGAAATCAAAACCATAGTGCATACAGAGAACTTAAAGGTCTGTAAATTAATACGAGTTAAACTGTTCTACCACCTCAAACATAGATACATATTTAACTGAGGTCTACACAGTAGAACAGGCACCACTCCACAGGTTAACTCAGGCCATAAGGTAAGCACACAGAATATAAAGGGAATGGCAGGTAGACTTTAATAAAGATACATATAAATGTTGGATAAACAGGATTTTAAGCATTAATATGATCATTAACATGATTAGTCATGCTGAGACCAAGGTCTTTTTACAGATGAGCACTGTATACACATCAATATACAATAAAGGTGTCTATTTGATATTTGAAATGAAGACTATGTGACCCAACATATTTGATCAGACATTAAATGTTTGGTGCAAATGAAAGGATAGGGATATTTAGCTGTGCTACGTGGACATCACTATAGCTGCCTCTTCTTTTTTGTTTATCAATAAAAGTGAAACTAAGCGCATTCAGCAGCTTTCATATGACCCTGAAGAAACTCACCACGATGATTACCTTGTACGATATACCTTATTGTCCGTTTACATGGAAATTCATTTTGTGAAGCCAGCATACAAATTCACAAAAAACAGTACACTATAATACATTCAATATGGAAAACACCGAAAGACAATAATTACTTCACACATAATTATCCAGTCTCTGCGGTCTACTGTCTGACCATGTACTGAGCCTACATCTGTTCTATGTTGTATATTTCTACAGTCAGCTGTGAGAAGCCATTTCAGGGTGCGATAGGTGTGATGCCATTACAGTACATTCCTTCTCCCATTCTGTAGGAAGGAATAAGAACAGTTGTCATAGAAACTCTGACATTCTATTTGTGAAAGATGGATAGAAGAAAAGCACAACTCAAGTCAGATAAACTCACATATCATTAAATACACACAAACACACACACACACACACAGTGAAACATTGCTAAAACGGTGGGTCGTTCCGAAACCTGCAGAGGGGAGGACAGCTCAAAATAATGGCTGGAATGGATAAAATGAAATGGTATCAAACACATGGTTTCCATTCCATTTATTCCTTTCCAGCTATTACTATGAGCCTGTCCTCCCCAATTAAGGTGCCACCAACCTCCTATGACAGTATTATAGTAATGCACTGTATTTATTACTGTCACGATCGTCGTAAGCATACTCAGACCAAAGCACAGCGTGAAATCGGTTCGACATCTTTTATTTGAAGTGAACCGCACAAAAACAATAAAGAATAAACAAAACGTGACGTTCTGGAGTGCTCACAGGCAACAACACAAAAACAAGATCCCACCAAACACAGTGGGGAAATGGCTGCCTAAATATGATCCCCAATTAGAGACAACGATAAACAGCTGCCTCAGATTGGGAACCATACCAGGCCAACATAGAAATAAACAACCTAGATAGGAACACCCCCCTAGTTACACCCCGACCTAACCCAAAATAGAGAATAAACTTATCCTCTGCAGCAGATATAACTCTGGGTCTTCCTTTCCTGTGGCGGTCCTCATGAGAGACAGTTTCATCAAAGCACTTGATGTTTTTTGCGACTGCACTTGAAGAAACTTTGTCTTAAAGTAATGATGGATTGTCGTTTCTCTTTGCTTATTTGAGCTGTTCTTGCCATAATATGGACTTGGTCTTTTACCAGATAGGGCTATCTTCTGTATACGACCCCTACCTTGTCAAAACACAACTGATTTCCTCAAACGCATTAAGAAGGAAAGAAATTCCACAAATGAACTTTTAACAAGGCACACCTGTTAATTGAAATGCATTTCCAGGTGACTAACTCATGAACTTGGTTGAGAGAATGCCAAGAGTGGGCAATGCTGTCATCAAAGTAAAGGGTGGCTACTTTGAAGAATATCAAATATAAAATATATTTGGATTTGTTTAACACTTTTTTGGTTACTACATGATTCCATATGTGTTATTTCATAGTTTTGATGTCTTCACTATTATTCTACAATGTAGAAATGAGTGAAAATAAAGAAAAACCCTTGAATGAGTAGGTGTGTCCAAATAACTGCATGTTGTGTTTCTCACCAGAGTGGTAAATTTAAACTCTGTCTGTCTGTCTGTCTGCCTGTCTGTCTGTCTGTCTGTCTGTCTGTCTGTCTGTCTGTCTGTCTGTCTGTCTGTCTGTCTGTCTGTCTGTCTGTCTGTCTGTCTGTCTGTCTGTCTGTCTGTCTGTCTGTCTGTCTGTCTGTCTGTCTGTCTGTCTGTCTGTCTGTCTGTCTGTCTGTCTGTCTGTCTGTCTGTCTGTCTGTCTGTCTGTCTGTCTGTCTGTCTGTCTGTCTGTCTGTCTGTCTGTCTGTCTGTCTGTCTGTCTGTCTGTCTGTCTGTCTGTCTGTCTGTCTGTCTGTCTGTCTGTCTGTCTGTCTGTCTGTCTGTCTGTCTGTCTGTGTTGTTGATTGACAGTCTTTAGTGAGGCAATCTTCCAGCAGCAGCAAAGGGATAACCTATGCCTCATGCTGCCTTCAAGTCTTTCACTTACAGCAATCATACAGTGGAGCACTGCTCAGTCAGAGAGAGTGACACAATTCTGCATGAGGTTCAAAAGCAGGAAATTATAGGGCTGATACCTGATGCAATATGGTGCCGTACTATATGTCTTTGCTATTTTGTGATTATTTTGGCGTTTATCTTTACTTTTTTGCATTAAATGTATTCACTATCTTTTCTTATGATCAACAAAATCTTTTGAACATTAGATCAGCAGTTACTAATCTTAATTTCAGCTTCAACTCATCTACCCTGGGCTCTTTGTGTACCTCCAATCCAATCTTCGGCTACCCAAGAGGAAATGCCGGCGAAAGAGGCAGGAGAGCTGGTTTCCTGGTGAAACTAAGGTGAAGGGAAAATCAGCCACCTCTTCCCTCCATTCTATTGGCCAACACTGAGTCACTTGATAATAAGATGGATGACCTCCGACAACGGATTTGTTATCAATGGGACTCTCGTGACAGTAACATTCTCTGTTTTTCTGAAACATGGCTTTCGGACAAGATAACCCCCATGGCTATCCAACTTGATGGATTCTCCATTCTCCGAGCAGACAGGTAATTGGATTCAGGAAAATCCCGATGGGTAGGTGTATGTCTCGTCATCAACAACAGATGGTGAACAGACTCTAGCTCAGTAGAAGTCTCAACCTATTGTTCACCCATCTTGGAACACCTGATGGTCAAATACCAACTCTTCTACCTCCTGAGAGAGTTTATCGGTTATCGTGACTGCTGTATAAATTCTACTTCAGGACAACAACAGCAACACCATATAGTTGGCATTTAACGAACTGTACGAGGCTATAAACAAGCAGGAAACCATGCACCTGGACGCTACTTTTCTTTTTGCTGGCGATTTTAAACATTTGCGTAACTAAAACATTTGATGCCCAACTTCTATCAACACGTCTCCTTTTCCACTAGGGGTGATAAAGTCCTAGACCATTGTTATTCAACCCACAAGCTAGCATACAAAGCCCTCCCTCGTTCCCTCTTCGGCAAATCAGATCATGACCCCATACTCCTGCTGTCACGCCCTGATCTGTTTCACCAGTCCTTGTGATTGTCTCCACCTCCCCAGGTGTCACGTGTTTTCCCCGGTGTATTTATCTCCGTGTTTCCTGTCTCTATGTGCCAGTTTCTCTTGTCTTCTCAACCAGTGTGTTTTTCCCGTGCACCTGCTTTTTCTTATCTCTCTTTTGCTAGTCCTCCCGGTTTTGACCCTTGCCTGCCCTGACTCTGAACCCGCCTGCCGGACCTTTCTGCCTGCCCTGACCTCGCGCCTGCCTGCCACTCTGTACCTCCTGGACTCTGACCTGGTTTTGATATTTTGCCTGTCCACGACCATTCTCTTGCCTACCCCTTAGATTATAATAAATATCAGAGACTTGAACCATCTGCCTCCTGTGTCTGCATCTGGGTCTCGCCTTGTACCCTTATACCTGCTTCCTGTTCACAAACAAAAGCACCAGTGATACGCTCCGTAGAGGAATAGTCCTCCAAATCAGAGGCTATGTTGCAGGACTGCTTTGCTAGCGCTGACTGGAATATGTTTCGGGACTCGACAAGCTAACCACCTCTGTCTCTGGCTTTATCAGGAAACAGACAAAAGGACAATATAGGAACAAGGTGGAATCCTATTACCCCGGATCCAATGCTCAACGCATGAAGCAGGGGGCTACAGGCCATTATGGATTACAAAGTTAGACCTAGCCATGATCTGCCCAACGATGCCTCTCTACCAGACGAACTCAATGCAGGACTGGATGATCTCGCTCTCTGAGGCTGACGTGAGTAGGTTTTTAAAACATGTATTTAAAAAACGTATAATTAAACAAATTGATAACAGACTTTCAGCACGCTTATAGGGAAGGACATTCAACAAGCACAGCACTTACACAAATGATTGGCTGAGAGAAATTGATGATAAAAAGATTGCGGGGACTGTTTTGACTTCGGTGAAGCTTTTGACATTATTGATCATAGTCTGCTGCTGAAGAAACGTATGTGTTATGGCTTTACACCCTTTGCTATATTGTGGATAAAGAGTTACCTGTCTATCAGAACAGAGGGTGTTCTTTAATGGAAGCCTCTCCAACATAATCCAGGTAGAACCAGGAATTCCACAGGGCAGTTGTCTAGGCCCCCTACAATTTAACGATTAAAGCCAGTGTGTCTATGTATGTGGATGACTCAAACCTATACATGTCAGCTACTACAGCGACTGAAATGACAGCAACACTTAACAAAGAGCTGCAGTTGATTTCAGAATGGGTGGCAAGGAATAAGTTAGTCCTAAATATTTCTAACTAAAAGCATTGTATTTGGGACAAATCATTCACTAAACCCTAACCTCAACTAAATCTTGTAATGAATAATGTGTAAATTGAGCAAGTTGAGGTGACTAAACTGCTTGCAGTAACCCTGGAATGTAAACTGTCATGGTCAAAACATATTGATACAACAGTAGCTAAGATGGGGAGAAGTCTGTCCATAATGAAGCGCTGCTATCCCTTAACAACACTATCAGCAAGGCAGGTCCTACAGGCCCTAGTTTTGTCGCACCTAGACTACTGTTTAGTCGTGTGGTCAGGTGCCACAAAGAGGGACTTAGGAAAATTACAAATTGCTAAGAACGGGGCAGCACGGCTGGCCCTTAAAAGTACACAGGGAGCTAACATTAATGATATGCATGTCAATCTCTCATTGCTAAAAGTGGAAGAGATTGACTTCATCACTACTTGTTTTTGTAAGAAGTGTTGACAAGCTGAATGCACTGAGCTGTCTGTTTTAAACAACTAGCACACAGCTTGGACACCCATGCATACCCCACAAGACATGTCACCAGAGGTCTCTGCACAATTCCCAAGTCCAAAACAGACTATGGGATGCGCACAGTACTACATAGAGCCATGACTACATGGAACTCTATTCCACATCAGGTAACTAATGCAAGCAGCAGAATCAGATTAAAAAATTAAAAAATTGTAAAAATACACCTTATTGGACAGTGGGGACTGTGAAGAGACACACACAATAAGGTACATACACACGTATACGCACACAAGCGATAGCTCACGCACTCTACACACGTACATTGTAATATTGTTGTATGGTGGTATTGTACATTTTGTATTGTAGATATGTAGTGATGTAATAATGTTATATGATGTACTGTTTATATGTAATGTAAGTGCCTTAATGTGTTTGGACCCCAGGAAGAGTAGCTGCTGCCTTGGCAACAGCTAATGGGGATCCCTAATAAATAAAAATACAAATAGTGCACTCCGAGCTCGTAACTAAGCTCGGGTACCTGGGACTGAACACCTCCCTCTGCAACTGGATTCTGGATTTCCTGATGGACCGACCCCAGGTGGTGAGAGTAGGCAACAACACCACTACCATGCTGAATCTCAACACGCCGTGTGCTTAGCGCCCTACTGTACTCACTGTTTACCAACGACTGTGTGGCCACAACCCCATCCACATTGATGGGGCCGCAGTGTAGAGGGTCAACAACTTCAAGTTCCTTGGTGTTCACATCACTGTGGACTTGACATGGTCCTCTTACACCAGAAAAAGCATGGCAACACCTCTTTACCTTCAGGAGGATGAAACGATTTGGCATGGCACCTCAAAACCTCAGGAATGTTTACAGCTGCACCATTGAGAGCATCCTGACTGGTTGTATCACCGTCTAGTATGGCAACTGCACCACCCACGAACGGAAGGCCATACAGAGGGTGGTATGGATTGGGCAACGCATTACTGAGGGTGATTTCCCAGCCATCCAGAACGTACATGATAGGCGGTGTCTGAGAAAGGTCAGAAAAATTGCCGAAGATTCCAGCCACCCGAGACATGGCCTATTCTCCATGCTCTCGTCCGGCAGACAGTACAGGTGCGTCAAGGCTTAGACCAACAGACTCCTAGACAGCTTTTATCCCCTGGCCATAAGACTGTTAAATGGCAAACAACTACTGCTCTCCCTCTCCCACAGACTATCCACACTGTCTATATGTATGCACATCCACAGGTTTCTACCCACTCAGACACAACCTACGCTGCTGCTAAAATGATTTTTGATTACTCCATTACGCTTCTGTCCATTGATTACTGATTGCAATTAGCATTAGTATTTATCCTGCAACTGATCACTATTACTCCTGTTTACATGTATATTTTACTTCTATATTAGTATATTATTTCTATATTCCTGCTACCAGTCACTTTTTTACATGTATATCCTACTACCAGTCACTTATGTATAAACCCACCTCAACCACTCAAGTACCCTTGCACTGGCACTTGCACTGATCTGTATATACTTGCATTCTCGTGTCTTTATCATAGTTCTTGTGTGCTTAAAAAATATGTTTTCTATAATTATTATTATCACTGCATTGTTGGGAAAGAGCTCTCAAGGTAAAAATGTCACTCTACTGTTTTACACGTTTTGTATCCTGTGCACGTGGTGAATAAACTTTGAATCCTGATGCTGTGTAATTGGAATGCACCCATTTAAACATCACAGTGCCATCTGTTTTGTCACCAAAGCCCCATATACTACCCACCACTGCGAACTGTATGCTCTCGTTGTCTGGCCCTCACTACATCCGTCGCCAAACTCACTGGCTCCAGGTCATCTATAAGTCTTTGCTAGGTAAAGCCCTGCCTTATCTCAGCTCACTGGTCACCATAGCAACACCCACCCGTAGCACGCGCTCCAGCAGGTATATTGCACTGGTCATCCCCAAAGCCAACACTTCCTTTGGCCGCCTTTCCTTACAGTTCTCTGCTGCCAATGACTGGAACGAATTGCAAAAATCTCTAAAGCTGGAGTCACAGCCAACTACCTCATCCCTATATTATTACTTACCCTCTTGCTCTTTTGCACCCCAATATCTCTACTTGCACATCATCATCTGCACATCTATCACTCCAGTATTAATGCTAAATTGTAATTATTTTCGCCTCTAGGACCTATTTATTGCCTACCTCCCTACTCTTCTACATTTGCACACACTGTACAGAGATTTTTTTTATAGTTTTCTTTTCTTTTGTGTTATTGACTGTACGTTTGTTTGTGTAACTCTGTTGTTTTTGTCGCACTGCTTTGCTTTATCTTGGCCAGGTCGCAGTTGTAAAGGAGAACCTGTTCTCAATTGGCCTACCTGGTTAAATAAAGGTGAAATAAAATAAAATAAAAATAAATTGTGGATTGAAGTACTGACGTGTCCTTATGGAGATGCAAAGCTGAGCGTGACTAATTTAACAGGCTGCATGTACAACTGGAATTTTAACAGGCCTGTTTCAGTAGAACCATGTTTAAGTAGAACCTGGACTTAAACACACCGGTTTCGGTTGGATTTTTTGTGCTGAAAAATGTTTTGCCCACGCTACAGATAGCTATATCGATCGCTAATACAGGACTAGTAAAGGCCCAGTGCACTACTTTTGTGACTTTGTTTTAGATGTACTGTATATTATTATAATTGTTTATTTCATTCCGATTGTCCTGAGGGTCTGTATCTATTTATCTGTCTGTGTAGGGATGTACAGTGCCTTCAGAAAGTATTTACACCGCTTGTCTTTGCCTACATTTTGTTTTGTTACAGCCTGAATTTGAGATTTTGTGTCACTGGCCTACACACATTTCCCCATAATGTCAAATTATGTTTTTAGACATTTTTACAAAATAATAAAAAATAAAGCTCAACTGCCTTCAGTCAATAAGTATTCAACCCCTTTGTTATGGCAAGCCTAAATTAGTTCAGGAGTAAAACTTTGCTCTGTGTCCAATAAAAGTGTTTTAACATGATTTTTTTAATGACTACCTCATCTCTGTATCCCACACATACAATTATCTCTAAGGTCCCTCAGTCAAGCAGTGAATTTCAAACACAGATTCAACCAGAAAGACCAGGGAGGTTTTCCAATGCCCCCAAAGAAGGGCATCTACTGGTAGAAAAAGCAGACATTGACTATCCCTTTGAGCATGGTGAAGTATTAATTACATTTTAGATGCTGTATCAATACATCCAGTCACTACAAAGATACAGGCGTCCTTCCTAACTCCGTTGCCGGAGAGGAAGGAAACTGCTCAGGGATTTCACCATGAAGCCAATGGTGACTTTAAAACCGTTAAATAGTTTAATGGCTGAGATAGGAGAAAACTGAAGATGGATCAACAACATTGTAGTTACTCCACAATACCACCCTAAATGCAGAGTGAAAAGAAGGAAGCCTGTACAGAATAAAATTATTCCAAAACATGCATCCTGTTAGCAACAAGGCAGTAAAGTAAAACTGCAAAAAAATGTGGCAAAGAAGTTCACTATGTCCTGAATAAAAAGCTTTATGTTTGGGGCAAATCCAACACAACACACCACCGAGTACCACTCTTCATATTTTAAAGCATGATGGTGGCTGCATCCTGTTATGGGTATGCTTATAATCGGCAAAGACTAAGGATTTTTTAAAGATGAAAATAAACAGAATAGCGCTAAGCGCAGGCAAAATCCTAGAGGGTAACCTGGTCCAATCTGCTTTCCAACAAACACTGGTGTCACACCCTGATCTGTTTCACCTGTCTTTGCGCTTATCTCCACTCCCCTCCAGGTGTCGCCCATCTGCCCCATTATCTACTGTGTATTTATACCTGTGATCTCTGTTTGTTTGTTGCCAGTTCGTCTTGTCTCGTCAAGCCTACCAGCATTTTTTCTGTACTCCTGTTCTCTCTAATCCCTGTTTTCTAGTTCTCCCGGTTTTGACCATTCTGCCTGCCCTGACCCTGTCTGCCGTTCTGTACTTTCGGACTATGTTCTGGATTACTGACCTCTGCCTGCCGTTGACCTGTTGTTTGCCTGCCCCCTGTTTTTGTAATAAACTTGTGTTACTTCGAACTGCCTGCATCTGGGTCTTATCCTGAGGTTTGATAGTACGAACTGGCCATGACTGACCCAGCAGACTCGGACCAGCTCCGCAACAACATCTCCTCAGAAGGAGACACAATTGGGAGACATGAGTAGTTACTTTGAGGTCTTGTGGACTGATTCCAGACATTAGCAGAACACTATGACTGTGCCTTGAATACATTGCTGGAGCAATACATTGCTGGATTATCTGTGAGGCAGCCGACAGTAGCCTCCCAGTCCCCCAGTAACGCTGCAGTCAGTAGTGCGTCTCTTCAGGCCACCCCGGCTTCCCGAGAACCCTGCTTATCTCCTCCGGGAACGCTTTGTTGGAGGGTCAGGATCCTGTCGGGCGTTTCTCTGCCAGCGTTCCCTCATTTTCGAGCTGCAGCCTAACACTAATGTCCGGGAGGGCTCTAGCCCGGGCGACAGCGGTGTGGGAACAACAATCTCCCGTGTGTTTCAGCCTGGAGGACTTTGTGGCTGAGGTGAAAAAGGTTTTTGACTCTCTGTTGTCCGGGAGAGAGTCTGCCGATAGTGCCTGGATCACGGAATCCCTGTTCAACACATTCCTTCATGGATTATAGGAGGAGCTCATCGGATGTGGCAGGGCTTGAAAAATATTACGGACTACAAAGGGAAAACCAGCAACACTGAAGCATGCATGAGAGCACCAGCTGTTCCGGATGACTGTGTGATCATGCTCTCCATAGCTGATGTGAGCTAGACCTTTAAACAGATCAACATTCACAAAGCCGCAGGGCCAGACGGATTACCAGGAAGTGTACTCAAAGCATGCGCGGACCAACTGGCTTCACTTCACAAGTGTCTTCACTGACATTTTTAACCTCTCCCTGACCGAGTCGGTAAAACCTACATGTTTCAAAAAGACCACCATAGTCCCTGTGCCCAAGAAAGCGAAGGTAACCTGCCTAAATGATTACTGCCCCGTAGCACTTACTTCGGTAGCCATGAAAGGCTGGTCATGGCTCACATCAATGCAATCATGCCAGAACCCTAGACACACTCCAATTCGCATACCGCCCCAATAGATCCACAGATGACGCAATCTCAATTGCACTCCACACTGCCCTTTCCTACACCTCCCTCTACAACTGGATCCTGGACTTCCTGACGGTGGTAAGGGTAGGCAACAACACATCTGCCACGCTGATACTCAACACTGGGGCCCCTCAGGTGTGCGTGCTTAGTCCTCTCCTGTACTCCCTGTTCACCCACAATTGCGTAGCCAAGCATGACTCCAACACCATCATTAAATTTGCTGACGACACAACAGTGGTAGGCCTGATCACCAACGAGACAAGCTATAGGGAGGAGGTCAGAGACCAGGGTTGAGAGTATCAAGTTCCTTGGTGTCCACATCACCAACAAACTATCATGGTCCAAACACACCAAAACAGTTGTGAAGAGGGCACGACAATATCTTTACCCCCTCAGGAGACTGAAAAGATTTGGCATGGGTCCCCAGATCCTCAAAAAATTCTACAGCTGCACCATTGAGAGCATCCTGCTCGGTTACATCACCGCCTGGTATGGCAACTGCTCGGCATCTGACCGTAAGGCGCTACAGAGGGTAGTGCGAACAGCCCAGTACATCACTGGGGCCAAGCTTCCTGACATCCAGGACCTATATACTAAGCGGTGTTAAAGGAAGGCCCAAAAAATTGTCAAAGAATCCAGTCACCCAAGTCATAGACAGTTCTCTCTGCTGCCGCACGGGCAAGCGGTACCGGAGCGCCAAGTCTAAGACCAAAAGGCTCCTTAACAGCTTCTTAACAGCTTCAGACTGCTGAACAACAAATCAAATGGCCACCCAGACTATTTGTTTTTACACTGCTGCTACTCGCTGTTTATCATCTATGCATAGTCACTTTACAAATTACCTTGACTAACCTATAGCCCCACATATTGACTCGGTACCAGTACCCCCTGTATATAGCCTCGTTATTGTTTAGTAATTTTCTTGTGTAACTTTTTTTCTTGTGTTATTTTTATTTATTTTTTCACTTTAGTTTATTTATTAAATATTTTCTTAACTCTATTTCTTGAACTGCATTGGTGGGCTTGTAAGTAAGCATTTCACGGTAAGGTCTGCACCTGTTGTATTTGGCATGTGACAAATACAATTTGATTGGAAAGGGCCAATCCTCTATTGAAACAAGAACAAAGCAGACTCCGCCTACCTGCCTCTGTTTTGGTAAAAAGGTGCGGGATGGGCCTGGAGAAATGTAACCGCTCTCAAATTCACAGACAGAGCTATGGATGCAAAGACTGACCATCCAATATATGCTAAATGTTTTTTTAACCATGTTTCAAGGCTATACAGTGTTGTATAAATCTACTTTGGTTTACAAACATTGGAGTAAAACAAGCTTTTATTTGGGGTTATGGTGGGATATGACAGTTGAACTAAGTTTATTGGCATTTCGAAGTTATATTCTTCAAGAATCAATGGGTATATATATCAGTAATTTAAGTACAGTGAGGGAAAAAAGTATTTGATCCCCTGCTGATTTTGTACGTTTGCCCACTGACAAAGAAATGATCAGTCTATAATTTTAATGGTAGGTTTATTTGAACAGTGAGAGACAGAATATCAACAAAAAAATCCAGAAAAACGCATGTCAAAAATGTTATGAATTGATTTGCATTTTAATGAGGGAAATAAGTATTTGACCCCTCTGCAAAACATGACTTAGTACTTGGTGGCAAAACCCTTGTTGGCAATCACAGAGGTCAGACGTTTCTTGTAGTTGGCCACCAGGTTTGCACACATCTCAGGAGGGATTTTGTCCCACTCCTCTTTGCAGATCTTCTTCAAGTCATTAAGGTTTCGAGGCTGACGTTTGGCAACTCGAACCTTCAGCTCCCTCCACAGATTTTCTATGGGATTAAGGTCTGGAGACTGGCTAGGCCACTCCAGGACCTTAATGTGCTTCTTCTTGAGCCACTCCTTTGTTGCCTTGGCCGTGTGTTTTGGGTCATTGTCATGCTGGAATACCCATCCACGACCCATTTTCAATACCCTGGCTGAGGGAAGGAGGTTTTCACCCAAGATTTGACGGTACATGGCCCCGTCCATCGTCCCTTTGATGCGGTGAAGTTGTCCTGTCCCTTTAGCAGAAAAACACCCCCAAAGCATAATGTTTCCACCTCCATGTTTGACGGTGGGGATGGTTTCTTGGGGTCATAGGCAGCATTCCTCCTCCTCCAAACACGGCAAGTTGGGTTGATGCCAAAGAACTCAATTTTGGTCTCATCTGACCACAACACGTTCACCCAGTTGTCCTCTGAATCATTCAGATGTTCATTGGCAAACTTCAGACGGGCATGTATATGTGCTTTCTTGAGCAGGGGGACCTTGCGGGCGCTGCAGGATTTCAGTCCTTCACGGCATAGTGTGTTACCAATTGTTTTCTTGATGACTATGGTCCCAGCTGCCTTGAGATCATTGACAAGATCCTCCTGTGTAGTTCTGGGCTGATTCCTCACCGTTCTCATGATCATTGCAACTCCACGAGGTGAGATCTTGCATGGAGCCCCAGGCTGAGGGAGATTGACAGTTCTTTTGTGTTTCTTCCATTTGCGAATAATCACAGAAACTGTTGTCACCTTCTCACCAAGCTGCTTGGCGATGGTCTTGTAGCCCATTCCAGCCTTGTGTAGGTCTACAATCTTGTCCCTGACATCCTTGGAGAGCTCTTTGGTCTTGGCCATGGTGGAGAGTTTGGAATCTGATTGATTGATTGCTTCTGTGGACAGGTATCTTTTATACAGGTAAGAAACTGAGATTAGGAGCACTCCCTTTAAGAGTGTGCTCCTAATCTCCGTTCGTTACCTGTATGAAAGACACCTGGGAGCCAGAAATCTTTTTGATTGAGAAGGGGTCAAATACTTATTTCCCTCATTAAAATGCAAATCAATTTATAACATTTTTGACATGCATTTTTCTGGATATTTTTGTTGTTATTCTGTCTCTCACTGTTCAAATAAACCTACCATTAAAATTATAGACTGATAATTTCTTTGTCAGTGGGCAAACGTACAAAATCAGCAGGGGATCAAATACTTTTTTCCCTCACTGTAAGTCCAAAAATGGATGTAGCAACTGCAGAATGCTGCTTTAAGGGGAAAGGGCCCTGGAAGAGATCAGTATTCACACCACGTTGCTCTCTGCCACAGGACCTTGGGAGTCATTTAGACCAAAACATTTGAACAGTCACTTAATAGTGAGACCATAGAGGTGCCTTTGGGCTGGCTGGGTGTGTGCTTCACTAAAAACTCAAGAGTAGGATGCCAGGAGAGAGGAGGGGGACAATGCTAAGGTGCTCAAACATTTCAATTTGACTGCAAGATCTTCCTCTAGCAGTCTTTATTTGTTTGAGGACGTAACCTGTCGAGGTATGAAACCTTTTCTGTTCTCTCTTACTCGCCTGACAAAAGAAGAATCCCTTTACTGTTTCATCCTGCTTCCAGACTTTTAGACTAATCATCAGTGTTTAGAAATAAGACATCTGCTGTCTGTCTGGGATAACTGGAACAGAGGAGGTTTGTGGGTAATATCATTAATTGCAGGATCAAAGCTATACACAAACGAGGCAGGAAACACCTCTCTCTTTCGGGTGTATCAAAGACCCTGCTGACCCTTTATGGCATCGATCAACAATGGCTCCCTAATCATGCTGTTTAGTCATGGTTGTCTCTCTCTCTATTTCTCTCTGTCTCTCTTTCTCTCTCTGACAGACAACAGGGTTTGACTGAGATACTGACTTTTAAAAACTCAATATCCTCACTGCCTCTAAGTTTGAGGCTTGCTCTTCTGTACTCTTTAGTTTTTACTATTAAAATATTCCTGCCATTGCCTGAATCTATGATGGATGAATAGTACAAAGTCTGTTTCAGATTCCCCTCCCTCACTCTCTTCCTTTTTCCCTCCCTCTATCCTGCTTCCTCAGCCTCAGTTACAACAGAAAAGACTACAGATGAACTGTTCTCGTCACCAGAGGCAGGGAGGAGATGAAGTCAAGTCACAGTTTGTCAAAACAACATGGTGCCAATCTGTCCTATTCAGTTGGGATGGAAGCCTGGTTCCCCAGTCTCACCTTCCCCAGAGCTCTCCTCTCAAAAGGGGAGACTAGTCTGGGATGTGGGCTGAGGAGCTGTGGAGAGAGTCAACGGGAGGATGGCTCTGAAGCAAAGATTTGCCACACTTTCACCAAGGATTTTCACACAGAGCATGAAAACACACATACACAAGAAATAAGTGCTCTCCCACCACCCCAGATTCACTCCTCTCTCCCTCACTGTTTGTTTTTCTGACAGGCTGAGTGCTGAGGTATCAGTGCATGACTGTCTGCCTGACTTTAATGAGAAAACAGTTGTCAGATAATGTCTGACTCTGAACTGTGCAGCTGCTTAACACTCTTACAGTACTCCCAACATATCTAATTGGTGGCTTGGTAAACCATATTTTCAGAATACACTAAGACTTTTCTGTAATTTCAACAGTAAACACTGTAGAATGCATGGTAAAAAAACCTTAAATGTGTTTTACAGAATTAATGCTACAGATTGAAGTGCATTATGGGTAAAATGCAGAAACATACTGCTAACTGTAATTGGAAGCCTCTTGTAAAAATTACTCTAACATACTGTATTTCTTTACAGTAATAGCTTATGACTACTGTGACTACGCATGCTGCCGGGTGAGACGCATGAAGCTGGTAGGGGCTTACCTTTGTGCACTCAGGGAGTTAACTACTTTGTCTTTTATTAAATCAGAAGACATTATCCTGGGTGACCTAAATTATGATTGGGAAATGCAGGCTTCAGACAATTTAAAAGGCATGTGTGATGATCTAAATCTAACCCAGCTGGTGGCTAAGCCTTGAGATCCTTCAAAGTCAACTCTGATCTTATTTTAATGAATACACCAGAGTTCTACTGGTGTCTTCCCCAAGACATTAAAGACCATTTCCCAGTCGTTTGTGTTAGAGATGTGACAATACAAAAATCAAAGCCTCGTGTAATCACCTAGAGGAACTTTAAAAGCTTAAGTGGACAGGCTTTTTTACATTCTTTATTTTAGTGACATTGATTGCATTTCCGCTATCCCTGAACCTGATTTAGCTTTGAGCCTTTCTGCAGATGTCTTCAATACTATCGTGGATAATCATGCTTCCTTAAAACAAAATAAGGGTTTAAAGGTAGATCGAATGCCTGGTACACTCCAGAATTGTCAGAAGTCACTCGTCAAAGAGATGATGCTTGGGTCAAGTCCAGAAACACAGGCTTAGGCCCGGACTGGCAAGCTTTTAAGCAACTGAAGAATCACTGTGTAAGACAAATCAGAAAGTAATCAGATTTAGCCTATATAACTGCTCTGCGAACCCGGAAACATTTTTGAAAACTATCAAATTGAATTGAACACCATGGGAGACAGAGAGCTGGTTTCAAGTGCAGGGTGCAGCAGGAGTTTATTGTAAAGGACCACAGGAGGAGGCAGGTAGCTGGGTCCAGGGGCAGGCAGAAGGTCATATACAGGGGGTCCAAAAGGGCAACGGTACAGGCAGGGAAAAGGCTAGTAACGTCATCCGGGAGATCAGGCAATAGGTAGACAACAGGACATCCGATGGGCTAAAATACAGGCGGGGAATACGCAAAAGACGTCGTTAGTGAGGCAGGCAAAAACCATTATACACGGGAGGAGTAAATTACAGGACAACCAGTGCTCTGAGAGACATGTGTCACAAAACAAACAATGCTTCACAGTGATGGGGTGCAAAGAACTGAACTAAATAGTGTGTGATAATGACATACAGGTGTGTGAATCACCATTTTATTTCAGTGGGCTATCTTTTTGAAATAACTTCTAAGCCTATTCACAGTGATATTGGGCTGGATGCTGATAGGGGAAACTTGCTGAATTATCAGAAATTATAGTCAAAGCTTTTCTTTTAGGCTATTTACAGAAAAATAAGTCCTGGATGCTTTGTTAGCAATAGACAACAAGAAATCCACAGGGGCCAACCAACTGGATCCCGGTCTGCTTAAGTGTGCAGCGCCCATCATTGTTGGCTCAATAAGCTACAGTTTGTATTTAACATTATCAGGAAATATTCAAAAAAGTATGGAAATCAGCTAATGGGCTGTCACTCCATAAGGGCGAGGATAGTAGTGATCTTAATAATTATCAACCCATTTCAAGGCTTCCTTGTCAAGCAAGGATTTTAGAATCTTTGTTAAATGTACAATTTTGTTCTTTTTTATCAGAGAAATGTATTTTGAATGTAAACCAAGGAGTGTTTAGGCCTGGGCATAGCACTATTACAGCAATCACTTTAGTTGTTAAAGATCTTGTCAATGCTTTAGACACTAAAATGAAATGTGCTGCTTTGTTTGTGGACCTGTCAAAAGCTTTTGAAAAGGTTGATCATGATATTTTATTGAATAAGTTGTCCTCGATAGGCCTGAGCTCCGACACCTGTTCATGGTTTCATGATCATCTTAGTGACAGAACTCAGGCCATCGTGATTGATGGGGTTAAGTCTGAATTTCTTGAAGTACATAAAGGTGTACCACAGGGGTCAATTTTGGGACCAGTTCTCTTGACTATTTATATAAACACCATTGGTCAATCTGTTAGACTGTAAACTTCATCTATATGCAAATTATAGTATTAGGGATGCTATTGCCCCGACTGTTGATCTGGCTGTGTAAAAACTACAGTCATATTTTATAGCCATGCAGGAATCGCTTGCTGATTTTAAAACGTGTGCTTAATATAGGCAAAACGAAATACATGTTATTTTCAAACTCTCGTAAGAATGTTTCAGATGAACTACATGTTCACTCATTAGATGGTTCTCCAATCGAACGTGTTCCCACATAAAATACTTAGGCATTTTGATTGATATGGATTTGACATTTAAAAAACATATAGAGGAGCTGGTTAAGAAGCTAAGTTAAATTAGCTTTTTCTACAGAAACAGATGGCGCCTTTCTCTAGGCAGTAGGGCGCAGATTATTCAGTCAACCTTTTTATTTCTTCTTGATTATGGTGATATTATTCATCAAAGTGCAGCTGCTCCTACTCTTAAACCTTTGGATGCCATCTACCATAGTGCAGTTTTGATACTCATCACTGTATCCTGTATCAAAAGGTTGGCTAGACTTCGCTAAAGACTTGTAGATCTCTACATTACTCCCTTTTTGTTTACAAGGCCCTAATTCATAAACTTCCATGTTATCTAACTTTGATGTTGAAGTATAGACACCTGACTTGCCTAACCCGTTCACAGGATTAGCTACCTCTAGAGGTTCCTAGGGTCTACTCCTAGGGTAAATCTGCTTTTAGTTTTAATGCGTTGTATTGCTGAAACAAAATTCTAAATACATTTAAGATTAATGTTCTGGTGCTGTTCGTGCAATTTCAAATATTGATTTCAAAGAAACTTCTGGTTTAACAGTACATTACTGTAAAGAAGTGCTTTCTTTACAGCAATGTACTGTTAAACCAAAGTTTATTTGGAATTTACAGTAACATACTGTACCTTTATTTTACAGTAACTTACAGTTAACTGGTTGCTAGTAAGTTACCGCAAAAACAAGTTACGTTTTTTTACTATGTCATTTAATTCCACCACACAGAATACAGAATGTCAGGTAGCCTAGTGGTTAGAGTGTTGGGCCAGTAAACTAAAGGTTGCGGGATTGAATCCTTGAGCTGACAAGGTGAAAATCTGTTCCCCGGGCGCCAAAGATGTGGATGTCGATTAAGGAAGCCCTCGCACCCCTCTGATTCAGAGGGTTAAATGCGGAAGACACATTTTAGTTGTACAACTGACTTTTTAGAGCCAAAAACATTGGTCATTAGTGGGTGCATGGTATTGTTGTTTCTGTCTCATTAACATATTTTGAAGCGTGCCTTGTAAGAGGCTACATTTGTTGCACCTGTGAGTGAGAGTTTAACTGATATGTGATAGTAGTGCTCCAACAATTACATGTGTAAAGAGGACAGATTGGAGTGGCAGCAAGACTGACGGACTGTATGAATAGACTGACATATTTTTCTGATTATTTTTTGATTGATTGCTTGATTGCTTTTGTTTTTGTTTGATTGGATGACTATTTGGTTTTCCTAATTTGAATTGATTGATTACTTATTGTTTGAATTGTTTATTATTTGGAATTTTTAATTATGGATAGAATTTAATTGTTTAACATTTTCAACTGTAATGATTTTAGGAAAAAACAAATGAATTGACCTTTAAATGGTTGAGTATTTGCCATGTCCTTGGTCTGTTTGGCACAGTAGTCACTGTATACAGTGCATTCGGAAAGTATTCAGACCCCTTCCCTTTTTCCACATTCTGTTATGTTACAGCTTTTATTTTTTATTTTTTATTATTATTATTTTTTTTTTTTTTTGGGGGGTGGATCAGCTTAATATTGCGGAAAGAATGTTGTTTCCAATGTAATTGTCTGCATCATTTCCAATCCCCCATATTTTTTTGGGTAAATATATATATCCATTCACGTATGCATACATATACACATATATACATACACATACCTACATAGACATACATACTTTTTTTTAAAGAGTATACCTTTATTATTATTCCCTGCAAACCCTACCACCGATCCCCCAATTGGAGTAAACTGATAAACATTTCTGTTTTTACCTTCAATTTATACATCTTATACACATTTACAGACACAGTCTACTTTATAATAGTTCTCTCTTGTTTGTTCTTAGTCCTTCCTCTATTTCTGTTGTCCATCCAGTTTGATTTCCACTTGTAACTGTGCTATTTCACAATAGCTCCGCACCTATACACATTTCACAGATCCCGTATGCCCTACATTGTTTATCTTGTTATTAGTCCCACCCTTCAGCTCCACTCAACCTTTCCCATCTATCTTCCAACATCATCCATTTCGGATTTTTATTTGCCATATATTTTTCAGCTGTGCTGTGATGCTTCACAAAAGATTTGAATCTTCCTATTCTCATAGCTTCCACGGATTGTAAATTAAAAATAAACATTTTTGCTAAAATAATTATTATATTATTGATTGATTGACTATGGCTTTTCAAATCCCCCAGTATTGCTATCTGTAGCGTTAGTTCTACGCAAATGTTGCAATTCTTCAACCATTCCTGGACCTGTGACCAAAAACGAGCTACATGCGGACAATACCAAAATAAATGGTCTAATGACTCTGCCTCCTCACAGCAGAATCTACAGAGCTGAGAAGATTGTATCCCCCATATATATAACATTCTATTAGTTGCAAGAATTTTGTACAATAATTTAAATTGAAAAATTCAAAGTTTTGAATCCGGCGTTGTTTTGCGTATCAATTCATAAACCATGTGCCATGGAATGGGTACATCGAAAATCTCTTCCCAACTATTTTGCAATTTATATGGCACAGCTGTAAGTTTTTTGGTCCTTAAATGAAATTGGTATATGTTTTTATTTATCACACTTTTCTTTAACCATTTATGTTCTTTAATATAAGGCCGACATACAAGTTCCTTACTTTTATCCCCTTCCACCTGCCTCTTCCATTTTTGTGGTAATGCTGCAATTAATTGGTTGTAATTTTGGGTAGAGCAGACATTTCCATATGTCTGTGTTAGCTGCATGTGTGACATTACTCCACCAGTCCTATTTATGATATCATTCACAAAAATTATACCTTTTTTTAAAATTTCTTCGATAAATACAGTTTTTTTTATCAATTACTATATTTGAATTTAACCACAAGATTTGTTGTACTATTTGTTCCGTCCTTTCAGGTGGATTAAACTGAAATTGCAACCAACTTTCTAAGGCTTGTTTAAAAAATAAAGATATTTTGGAGATTATTTCCTTTTCAAGCAACCGAAAGTGAGCAGGTGTAATCTGAATAAAGGGAAAAAGGCCCTTCTTGAACATAGGATGAGACATTCGTACCAATCTACTAGAGAACCAGTTTGGATTTAAGTATAACTTTTGTATGACTGATGCCTTTAGTGAGAGGTCTAATGCTTTAATATTTAATAATTTCTGCCCTCCGAATTCATATTCGTTATATAAATAGGCCCTTTTAATTTTATCTGGCTTGCCGTTCCAAATAAAATTGAATATTTTTTGTTCATATAATTTAAAAAGCAGGTCACTAGGTGTAGGCAAAACCATAAGCAAATAGGTAAACTGTGATATGATTAAAGAGTTAATCAGGGTGATTTTCCCACAAATAGACAGGTATTTTCCTTTCCATGGTAGCAAGATCTTATCTATTTTTGCTAACTTTCTATAAAAATTTATTGGAGTGAGATCATTTCTTTCTTTTGGGATTTGTATACCGAGTATGTCCACATCACCGTCAGACCATTTAATTGGTAAACTACATGGCAATGTAAAATGTGTATTTTTTAGTGATCCAATACGTAATATGGTACATTTATCATAATTTGGTTTTAATCCAGAGAGGATAGCAAATGTATCTAGATCCTCTAAGAGGCCGTGGAGAGATTCTAGTTGTGGTTTTAAAAGAAAACATGAATCATCAGCGTACAATGACACCTTAGTTTTTAGGCCCTGGATTTCTAATCCCTTAATATTAATGTTTGATCTAATTTTAACAGCTAACATTTCGATGGCAATAATAAATAGATATGCCGATAGTGGACAACCTTGTTTTACTCCTCTAGATAGTTTAAAACTTTCTGAGATGTAGCCATTATTTACTATTTTACACCTAGGGTTACTATACATAATTTTTACCCATTTTATAAGAGATTCCCCAAAATTGAAATATTCTAGGCATTTATATATAAACTCCAGTCGTACTTTATCAAAAGCCTTTTCAAAATCAGCTATGAAAACCAGGCCTGGTGTCCCCGATATTTCATAGTGTTCTATTGTTTCCAGTACTTGCCTTATATTATCTCCAATGTATCGTCCATGTAAAAAACCTGTCTGATTAGGATGAATAATATCTGACAAGACTTTTTTTATTCTATGCGCCAAGCATTTTGCTAGGATTTTTGCATCACAACACTGAAGTGTAAGAGGTCTCCAATTTTTTAAATGGACTGGATCTTTATATATACCACTTGGGTCCTGTTTCAGTAATAATGATATCACACCTTCTTGTTGCGTGTCTGATAATCTATCATTTATATAGGAGTGGTTAAAACAAGCTAATAGTGGTCCTTTGAGTATATAAAAAAACTGGTATGCCATCCAGTCCACTGGTATGCCATCCAGTCCTGGAGTTTTCCCATCCTTAAAGGCCCCAATTGCATCAAGTAGTTCCTCCTCTGTAATTAGGCCTTCACATGAGTCTTTCTGTACAGATGTTAATTTTACATTATTATTAGGGAAAAAATCCATACAATTAGTTTCAGTTAGTGGAGATGGAGGAGCCTGAAACGAAAATATATTCTTAAAGTACTTTACTTCCTCTTTCAAAATATCATTTGGTGAATCATGCGTGACTCCATCATTTGTAACAAGTTTTAATACGTTTTTTTTGGTAGCATTTCTATATTGAAGATTGAAAAAGAATTTGGTGCATTTTTCCCCATATTCCATCCAGTTAGCTTTATTTTTGTAATATATTACACTGGATCTTTCTTGAATAAGTTCCTCCATTTCTTTTTGTTTTTCCTCTAACTTATTCTGTGCCTCTATGGTACCGTTTTTATTGTTATCTAACTGTACTGTTAGTCCTTCAATTTCCTTTGTTAATATGGACTCTTTTGATCGAAATTGCTTTTGTTTTATAGATGAGTACTGAATTGCATGGCCTCTAAAGGCACACTTAAAAGTGTCCCATACAATATGGGGATCTGCTGTACCTATGTTATGTCTAAAAAAGTCAGTTATAAATTCTTCTGTCCTAGTTCTAAACAATTTATCATCTAGTAGGCTTTGATTAAATTTCCAATATCCTCGCCCACGTGGAAATTCTGTAAGAGTAATATATATGCCAATTATGTGATGGTCCGACCGCATTCTGTCCCCTATCAAACACTTTTTAACTTTTGGTGCCAGAGAGAATGATATAAGAAAGTAGTCAAGGCGACTAGCTTGATTAAGCCTCCGCCATGTATATCTCACTAGGTCAGGGTATTTAAGTCTCCATATATCCACTAATTCCAATATATCCATGACATTCCTGATTTCCTTAAGTGCCTGAGGGTGATAGTTTGTAGTGTGATTTCCTTTCCGGTCCATAGAGGTATTTAAGACCGTATTAAAATCTCCCACTATAATAATAGAGTCTAGTGTTGCTTGTAGAGTTGATACATTCTTATATATATTGTCAAAGAAGCTTGGATCATCATTATTCGGACCGTATAGGTTAATAAGCCATATATGTTTATTGTCCAATAACATATATATATTTTTTTTTCAATTTAAAGTTTTATTAAGTTTTCAAACAACCAACCAAACACATTCCACATTCACAGATGTGACAGACTTAAAAAAACAACTAATAATAATAATAATAATAATAAAAATAAAAATAAATGTTATATATATATATATACATATATACATACCTACATATACATACATACACACATACACACAAATAATAATTATAACAAAATTTAAAATGTAGAACTTGCAGCAGCACTATCAAGGTTCTTATTTGCTATTTCCAGCCTTAGCTGAGATGACGAGCCAATGATTAGTTTTTAGATTTTACAGCACCTTACACAACACGCATCTGCTCACCTCCCCGATCCCCCCATTCACTCTGTCCAATTTGAGATATAGTGGAGTAGTGGAGACCAGAGTCTATCAAACTTGGGCTGTCTCTTGTGGAGGTCATAAGTGAGCTTTTCAAGAGGGAGAAAGTCAACAATCTGGTCAATCCACATTTTAAATGTAGGAGAGGTACTAGAGGCCCACAATAGAAGGATACATTTCTTAGCAAAGTATGTAATGGTCATGAGCAAATTTTCTCTGTCAGGATCAAGAACAAAGTCCTGCTGGGCATTAAGAAGATAGAGACACGGGGTCATATCAAACTGTACATCTAGTATTTTCTGTGCAGCAGTATGTATAGATTGCCAAAATCTGGCAATCTCTCTACAGCTCCAAAATACATGCATATAGGTTCCACTTTCAGAGGTACATCTTTTACAGTTAGGAGAAATGTCTGTTTTCATTTTATGGAGTCTCAAGGGAGTGTAATAAAATTTGTACAAAAATTTGTAATTCGATTCTTTCATTTTTACATTAGTAGAGGAGCAGTATACCCTGTCGCAAACCTCCGCCCATAACTCATCACTGATAGTCAGACCAAGGTCCTTTTCCCAGATTATTTTCAAAGGAGTAAAGGAGGAGCCTCCTTTCTCAGAAAGGAGTCTATAGATATAGGATATTTTGCCTTTAATGGATTGTGCTGTGACAAGAAGGGTTTCAACTTCGTTCAACTGAGTTCTAAACCTCCTCTTGGAAGTAAATGAGGAGATGACATGTCTAATTTGAAGATATTTTTTAAAAAAATGGGATCTTGGCACATTGAATTCACTGCAGAGCTCTTGAAAGGATTTCAGTGTAGTGGTCTTCTGATGAAATAGGTCTGAAAAGGTCCTGATTCCTAGAGTATGCCAAAGATTAAAGTTGGCATCCCTCAGGGCTTTTGGCAAGTCTGGGTTGCCTACTATAGGCGAGTGAGAGCATATTTGGGAGGAGATGCCCAGGTATTTCTTACAGTCCCTCCACGCTAGTAGGGTGCTGTAAATCACAAATGTTTTGGCTATGTTGCCCACTTCACTAAAGTTATTAATGAATATAGTTGAGCTTAGTGGCAATGAACCACAGGATTGGGCTTCTATCTGGATCCACGTTGACTCTTGTCTGTTTGTGATCCATGTTAGCATGTTGCGGATTTGGGCGGACCAGTAGTACAATTGAAGGGAGGGAAGGGCAAGACCGCCCTTAGATTCAGGTTTCGATAGAGTGGAGAGCTTGATCCTAGGTTTTTTATTGCCCCATATAAATTTGGTGATGCTTTGGTTAATTGTTTTGAAAAAGGAAGCTGGGAGATAGCATGGGAGCATCTGAAATAAATAGTTCAGTCTAGGGAGGATGTTCATACGGATTACATTAATTCTTCCTACTAAGCTAATTGGGAGGGAGATCCAGGTTTGGAGGTTGTTTTTGATTCGATCCAGGAGTGGAAGATAATTCTCCTTGAAAAGCCTATTCAGATCTGGTGTTATGAATATCCCAAGGTATTGAAACCCCTGTGTCTTCCATTGGAATGGGCATAGTGTCTTCATAGAACTGGTGAGTGTAATATTGAGAGGGCAGACAGTGGATTTGTTAAAATTTATCTTATAACCTGAAAACGTGCCATACTGAGCAATTGTGTCTAAAATGGGAGGAAGGGATTTCTCAGGGTTGGATATGTAGAGCAAGACATCATCCGCGTAAAGCGAAATCTTGTGCTGCAGGCCGCATGCAGGAACACCTGTAATACTTGAATTGCTCCTTATCAACTCTGCCAGAGGCTCCGCCCCCAACAAGTAGAGCAGGGGGGATAGCGAGCACCCTTGTCTTGTGCCCCGTCCCAAAGAGAATCTGTCAGAGTTCAGTCCGTTAGTAGTCACCATGGCATTTGGATGAGAGTATAGTGATTTGATCCATTTAATAAAGTTTGGGCCCATATTGAACTTTTCTAAGACTGAGAACAAAAAGCTCCACTCCATCCTGTCGAACGCCTTCTCAGCATCCAGTGAAGCCAGCAGGACAGGGGTCTTCTGTGCGTTTACTTGATCAATAATATCAAAAAGACGGCGAATGTTATCAGAAGAGTATCTGTCTCTAATAAATCCAGTTTGGTCCGCTTTTATTATTTTGGGAAGAAGAGTGTTTAGTCTTTTGGCCAGCAATTTGGTAATTATTTTGTAGTCGAAATCCAACAAGCTTATGGGCCGGAAGGAGGAGCAGGATAGGGGGTCCTTGTCTTTTTTGAGCAACACTGTAATGCGAGCTGTGCGCATTGAGTCTGGGAGAACTCCGTTTTTGCAAAAATCCTCCAGCATTGGCATGAAAATAGGGCTAAGCTGGGGCCAAAAAGCTTTGTAGAACTCTCTGGGGAATCCATCTGGGCCTGGGGACTTGTTAGGTGGCATGGAGGTAATTGCCTCCAGGATCTCCTCAGGAGTGAAGGGGGAGTTGAGATCTTCTTGGTCAGTCTCTGATAGTTTAGGTAGCGAGATTCCCTCTAGGAAGGAGTGGAGTTCTGCTTCTGTGTGTTTTCTCTCAGAGGTATATAGTTTGCAGTAAAAATCATGAAAAGTTAAATTGATATTTTTTGGGTCATATGTGACCTCGTCCTCTGCTGTTCGGATAGCCATAATTGTACGCTCTGACTGCTCTTTTTTTAATTGATAAGCAAGCAATCTACTAGGCCTATTGCTATACTCATGGTATTTCTGTTTAGTAAAGAAAACTTTTTTTTTAATCTCCCGAGTATAGTCCAAATTCAGTTTGGCTTTGGCTGCTTTAAGTTGACTCCAGGAGGTGCTGTCTGTGGATTGTTTATGTACTTTTTCACAGCGTTCCAGCTCCCTCTCCAGATCTAGCCTGTGTGCTTCCATTGCTTTTTTCTTAGAGGAAGCATATGCAATTAGATGACCTCTTAGTGTGGCTTTAGCAGCGTCCCACATTGTGGCCGGAGAAACAGGAGAATCTTTGTTGTCTTGTGTGTAGTTGTCTATCCATGTAGTTACCAATGTATGGAATGCTTCGTTTGATAGCATGGAGGTGTTGAATTTCCAGCTCTTTGACCTCGGGATGTTTTTGCAGAGGTCAAAGCGGAGGTGGACAAAGGCGTGATCCGAAAGCGCTATGGGTCCGATTCTACACGTGGCTGAATTTATGAAACTCTTTGGGATAAAAATGTAATCTATACGGGAGTAGGTGTTATGGACATTAGAGTAGTATGTATAGTCCATAGATGAGCTATTAGTCTCTCTCCAGATATCTATCAGTCCCATCTCTTTAGTAAGAGAGTTCAACATCTTTGCAGATCTAGGATTTGTGGTGGGGACTTGAGATGATTTGTCTAGGGTTGGGTTCAGGGTACAATTAAAATCTCCGGCCAACACTCCAAAGGAAACACAATGCTCATTGAACAGGGTTATCATTTTCGACATAAAAGCAGGAGTATCTGTGTTAGGGGCGTATATGTTTAAGAGAGTAATTGGTTGCCCATACAGTGACCCAGTTATCAAAATAAATCTCCCCTCCGGATCAGATATGTTTTTGTCAATTATGAATGGAACATTCTTATGGATAAGTATGGCTGTGCCTCTACTGTTGGATTTGAAAGATGAGAAATACACCTGTCCCACCCAAGCTCTGCGGAGTTTGGCATGTTCAGCATCACAGAGGTGTGTCTCTTGCAATAGCGCGATGTCTGCTTTTTCCTTTTTTAGAGCACATAGTATCTTTTTCCGTTTTATTGCATGACCTAGACCATGGCAGTTCCATGTCAATAGATTTAAGGTACTAGTCATCGTCATCGAACAGTAATCGAACTTTAGTGCAAGTCATCTCTGGGTAAAGGTGGATAGTAGTTACAGCTGCGTTCACATAAAAGGAAAATAAATGGTTTACATAAAATAACAGTCTCTGAACACCCCAGCCGAGTTCCCAAACAACTCGACATATCCCGTTGGATCTATTACCTCCCCGCTCAGTCACAATTCTGTGTTCCCACAACAACAACAAAAAAACCGGGAACAGTTAGCAACGCACAACGTCTCCCCCTCCCCACCAAAGAAATGCCTCATCCTCTCCGCCCCGCATTGGGTAAATGACAACGTAGCCCCCGTCCAGACCACATTAAAAATGGGAGAAAATAAAATCAATAGCCCAGCCTACATATAGTAGGCCTAGGTTATAATATGGAGCCTATCCCTCTCAGCTAAAGGAACATAAATATAGATTAGACGGCTATAATGACATTTAGCAGGGCGGGTGGGTCTTTGGATATCGGCTATATGTTGTCTTACCTCCTTTAGTAATAATAGTAATCGCATTTAGTCATTGGTCCATTTCTCATTGACCGGGGTTGTCTTTCAAAAAACGTTTTGCCTCTTCGGGAGTTTTGAAGTGTCGCAGGGCTCCTTGGTAAAGAATCCTGAGCTCGTTTGGGTATTTGAATCCCCTAAAGATGCCTCGGTCAATGGAGCATTTCTTCACCTCGTCAAACTCTCGGCGCTTTCGGCGTATTCCAGCTGACAGGTCCTGGAGCAAGATGAGTTTGGCGTTTCCCACTGTAATGGTGTTGGTTTTCGCCGCCTGTAGGACTCGTTCCTTGTCGGTGAATCTCAAGAAACGTATGGTGATTGGGCGCGGTGGTTGTCTGGCTGCTGGTGGGGGCCTCAGTGCTCGGTGAGCTCTCTCGAGTTCTATGGGTCTGTCGGTGGACAGGTGGAGCCACTCGGGAAGTTTGTCTTGCAGGTAGCGGATCAGTGGCATGTTTCCCTCTTCTTTTTCGCCCAGATTTAATAGAACACAATTATTCCTTCGCCCCCTGTTTTCCAGGTCCTCTGTTTTCTCTTCCAGCTGCTCTATTTTTTTTTTAGCATATGCTATTGTTTCCATGGCGTCTGTCAATAAGTTTTCCGTGGATAGGATTCGCCTCTCTGCCTCGTCCAGGCGCCCCGCGTTTATGGTTATCTTGTTGTTTATGTCAGGCAAAGCATTTTCCAGGATTGTCACCTTGCCCCCTATCGCACTGAGCTGAGCGTTAATGGCATCTAGTTTAGTGTTGAGTTCTGTACGTTGGGATCTCAGCTCAGAAAAGATGTCTTCGACAGAGTGCGAGGTTGGCCTTCGTTGGGCCTCGGGGGGGGAACGGGTCCTCTTGCTCCTGGCTAATGGCGCTAGCTTTTTCTGAAGCTAGCTGCTTCTTGGAGGCTTTTTCCGTCGCTAGTGCTCGAGTCCGGGTAAAAATGTCACCTGTAGTGTCGCCTTTTGTAGCCGCCATGACTTTTTGACTAAAGCTAAATGAGTTTAAACTTGAAGTGGAGGTAAGATTAGGAATTGGAAACTACTTGTGCGGAGCTCCTAGTTCATGCGGCCATCTCGTTCAGGGGTCACGTGATCCCTCCCCAATAACATATTTAAAATAATCCATCTACCTTGAGGATCTGTTTGGACAAGTTGCACATTTGGATCAAAGTTAATATTAATTAAAACCATCACCCCTTTTGAATTTCTTTGCCCATGGGAGAAATATATTTCGCCCCCCCAAAAAAAGCCGATACCGATTAAATCGGCCGATTTTTATTTATTTATTTGTAATAATGACAATTACAACAATACTGAATGAACACTTATTTTAACTTAATATAATACATCAATAATATCAATTTAGCCTCAAATAAATAATGAAACATGTTCAATTTGGTTTAAATAATGCAAAAACAAAGTGTTGGAGAAGAAAGTAAAAGTGCAATATGTGCCATGTAAAAAAGCTAACGTTTAAGTTCCTTGCTCAGAACATGAGAACATATGAAAGCTGGTGGTTCCTTTTAACATGAGTCTTCAATATTCCCAGGTAAGAACTTTTAGGTTGTAGTTATTATAGGACTATTTCTCTCTATACCATTTGTATTTCATATAACTTTGACTATTGGATGTTCTTATAGGCACTTTAGTATTGCCAGTGTAACAGTATAGCTTCCGTCCCTCTCCTCGCCCCAACCTGGGCTCGAACCAGGAACACATCGACAACAGCCACCCTCGAAGCATCGTTACCCATCGCTCCACAAAAGCTTGCAGAGCAAGGGGAACAACTACTTCAAGGTCTCAGAGTGAGTTACGTCACCGATTGAAACGCTATTAGCGCGCACCCCACTAACTAGCTAGCCATTTCACATTGGTTACACCAGCCTAATCTCGGGAGTTGATAGGCTTGAAGTCATAAACAGCTCAATGCTTGAAGCACAGGGAAGAGCTGCTGGCAAACGCACAAAAGTGCTGTTTGAATGAATGCTTACGAGCCTGCTGCTGCCTACCCCTGCTCAGTTAGACTGCTCTATCAAATATCAAATCATAGACTTAACTACAGTATAACATAATAACACACAGAAATACGAGCCTTATGTCATTAATATGGTCAAATCCGGAAACTATCATTTCGAGAACAAAACATTTATTCTTTCAGTGAAATACGGAACCGTTACGTATTTTATTTAACGGGTGGCATCCATAAGTCTAAATATTGCTGTTACATTGCACAACCTTCAATGTTATGTCATAATTACGTAAAATTCTGGCAAATTAGATTGCAACGAGCCAGGCGGCACAAACTGTTGCATATACCCTGACTCTGCATGCAATTAACGCAAGAGAAGTGACACAATTTCCCTAGTTTAATATTGCCTGCTAACCTGGATTTCTTTTAACTAAATATGCAGGTTTAAAAAAATATACCTCTGTGTAATGATTTTAAGAAAGGCATTGATGTTTATGGTTAGGTACATTCGTGCAACGATTGTGCTTTTTTCGCAAATGCGCTTTTGTTAAATCATCCCCCGTTTGGCGAAGTTGGTCTTCACACAGTTCGCAACGAGCCGGCGGCCCAAACTGCTGCATATACCCTGACTCTGTAGCACAGAACGCAAGAGAAGTGACACAATTTCCCTAGTTAAAAGAAAATCATGTTAGCAGGAAATATTAACTAAATATGCAGGTTTAAAAATATATACTTGTTTATTGATTTTAAGAAAGGCGTTGATGTTTATGGTTAGGTACACATTGGTGCAACGACAGTGCTTTTTTTGCGAATGCGCTTGTTAAATAACCGTTTGGCAAAGTAGGCTATGATTCAATGATAAATTAACAGGCTCTGCATCGATTATATGCAACGCAGGACAAGCTAGATAAACTAGTAATATCATCAATCATGTGTAGTTAACTAGTGATTATGTTAAGATTGATTGTTTTTTATAAGATACGTTTAATGCTAGCTAGCACCTTACCGTGGCTCTTTGCTGCACTCGCATAACAGGTAGTCAGCCTGCCACGCAGTCTCCTCGTGGAGTGCAATGTAATCGGCCATGATCGGTTTCCAAAAATGCAGATTACCGATTGTTATGAAAATTTGAAATCGGCCATTCCGATTAACTAACCTGTACCACTGCAAATTGACTCGGTACCCCCTGTATATAGCCTAGTTATTGTTATGTACATTTCTTGTTTACTTTTTGATTGATTAGATTTTTTTACTTTAGTTTATTTAGTCAATATTTTATTAACTCTATTTCTTGAACTGTTTTGTTTGTTAAGGGCTTGTAAAAAAGTTTTAACAGTAAGGTCTACCTACACCTGTTGTATTCGGCACATGTGACAAATAAAATTAGATTTGATTTGATTATTAGTCAAGGAATGAAATACATGCTGTACATTTAAAACACCACACATAGCCTACATATCAGTATGTACACACAATATCTAGGTCTAATATATAATTCAGTGCAAATTACATAACAATATATATTAAATGGCTGTGTCTCTTCACAGTCCCCTTTGTGCAGTAAGGTGTTATTTTATCTATTTTTTATTACTGGTTTTATTGCTAGCTTGAGTTACCTGGAGTGGCAGAGTTCCATGTAGTAATGCATATATTTAATACTGTGCGCTTCCTAGTCTCTGGACCTGGGGACTGTGAAGAAACCTCTGGTTGCATGTCTTGTGTTGTACCGATGAGTGTCTGAACTGTGTGTCAACAGCTTGAACAGACAGTTCCGTACCTTCATCATATCAATACCTCGCACAAAGACCAATAGTGATGCAATCAATCTCTCCTCAACTTTGAGCCAGGAGAGACTGACATGCATGTTACTGACACTCCCTCCGTGTACGTCTAAGTGTGATATGTGCTGCTTTGTTTAGGACCAACTGCAATTTACTTATGTCTTTTGCCGCACATGACCACACAGCTGGGCAGTAATCCAGGTGCAACAAAACTAGGGCCTTTAGGACCTGTCTGGTCGACTGAGGTGTCAAGAAGGCAGAGCAACACCCTATCATGGACAGACCTCTTCCCATTTTTGCAACCATTGAGTCTATATGTATAATGCTGTATTGTTTAATGCAATACTGTTTTTCTTACTGTAAATGTTTTTACAGCATCCCTGCTGTAAAGTAAAATCACATTATTTAGCTGGCAACTCTGCTGCCAGTACAATGCTGTAAATTTACAGGGGAAAGTTTTACAGTGTAGCTTCGCCAACACTGGGTTTGGTTTACTTCCCTAGCACTACACAGCTGATTCAAATAACCAACCCATCATCAAGCAAAATGTGCACCCAGGTGGGGCCCCAGGACCGTGTTTGGGAAACCCTGCATTACAGGACTGCTCTGAATGCTTGCTCTCATTAGAAAATGGGTCAAATTAGTAATTAATACAGAAACACACAGCCAGGCTATAAGAATGGGAGGATAGTGGATGAAGGGAAAAGAGGAAGAGGGGAAGAGAGGAAGGGAGGGTTGAGAGGGGGTTGAAGCTTTCCTCTCCCTGCTAGTTAATAACCAGTGACAATCTAAATAGCCGCCTGCACAGGAACTCTATATAAATCACTATGGAATCATTACATGCATAATGCACAGGACCATGAAACAAGACCAGGGACGATCATTTTCAGGGGAAACTGTAGTCAGAAGGTTACTATCTTGGTTTCATTAAAATAATTTCTCAATTTCAAGACAATTAAAAAGAGTCATTTCAGTAGGCTAAAACATAATGCTGTGAATGGAAGGAGAATGGAAGGAAATGGTTCCAAGGCCACCTGCAACTGCCAGCCATTCATTTGGATTCCCGCACATTCAACTTATCTGTTCGGTTGCAAAAATTCACACCTTACGGAAAGTGAAATTATTTAGAATTTGCAATATTATAACGACCGACCGTGAATAAACTCGCAGCATTTCCTCACCTGTGTTCTCAACGGCGATAAAGCTGTCAGTTGTGGGTTGATCTTCTGAATGGTGTCCTCCCGCCTATGTACCGGTGTTTCGTTCCCTGGCCGGGGTTTGTAGGTTTGGGTGTTTGAGCGGGGCGGAGGAGGTAGCGAGGAGGTGATGTATATCATATAGATCTACTCTACACGGCGACTCTCTTTGGTTACTGACGCCCTCACGCCATCCACGAATACGCAATTGGGAGCCCGCACGCGCAAGGGTGGTCCTCCAACATTTAATATCGTGCACCAGCAGCGCTCAATAGCCAGGGAATTGAGCTGTAGTCAGTGCTTTTTTGAGCTCTTAGCATGATTTTTTTCCACACTTTTTGCTATGTAAAAATTCAAAGAAAAGTGATCAAAATTCATTCGAATTGCCTCTTCGTTAATTCTCCTGCCCCCACAAAAAAACGTAATGTGAAAAAGTTGCTTTTCAGCCCGGGCCTAATATTCTAAGTGTTGATTCGGGGTGGGCTGGGCCGGATTTATGATTTGCGCAACATTGTAACCTACGTTTGAGACCAACGGGTGGCGGTGGCTGTGTGAGAAGCGTGCCAGTATCTCTCACATAACTAGAATGAGATTAACTTCATATGATCTCTCACCCTCTCTGCTCTGATAGACATGAGCCTGCAACTCTCATCTCTCCAGCGTTGCACTTCATCATGTGTTTCCTTATAGAATCGCGCGAAGGGCTCTGAAGGAACTGCAGCACCCCTGATGAATGTATATGCATTTGCCAAAGTTATATAATTACCACTGTCTGTTCAGAAACAAATGAAATAATTCAGAATAGCCTACTACACCATGGGAAGGCCTATCATTTAGCCACAGAGGATCTATAGCTTCTTCTTTTTTTAAATAGCCTAGCTGTGGATTGTAGCCAAATAACAAGGCCTGCAGTCGGGAACGCGAGGCAAATCTGTCAGCGAAAAAACAGCATTTAGACAAAACAGGCCTTTAGCCATTTTTCAAATACAATCGAGGGAAAACACAGGTTGGAAAGCAAATGGCTCCTGCTGAAAAGAGAAGACTATGCTGTAGGTTACCAAAATATTTGATCAACTTCCAAATATTGTGTTATAAAGTAAAACAAAAGAGAGGTAAGCTTTTTGTACGAGCGCATCCGGCATCACCAGCAAGTGAGCTGCTCACCATTGGGTGAGTCAGTGAAACTGAAAAGCATTTTTAGGATATAATTTCCTCCTCATATTGTAGTCTACAATATGTCTCCACACCTAGGACTAGGCTATTGATGCATTCAAGACCAGGTCGTTTTTATTCATCTCAGTTTGTCAGTATCAAAGTATTCTGCCATTTCGATCATTTATTTGTGCGGTATTAAAAAGGATTCTGCGCTCACTTTTTGTTCTGGCACCTCCCGATTTTGAAATTATTAAGCACTGGCTATAAGTAGGTAGCCAATCTGCGCGGAACCTGTGTGAAGCTAGCCACAATAACGATTATTTCTGTTTTGCTTCAAAATAAAAGTCCCTTATTGAAAGCGATTCAAACGGATACAAATAGTGGAATCATGCCATATTTGGACTAGATAATGCTAAACAAGGTCGGAATGTTATATAAATTAAACAAAATACAAATTAGTTAATTGCAGTTGAACTCTCACTGTGAATATATTAGACTTTAGTATTGCATGGGGGCCATACTTAGAGTGCAATCAGAAATTGTTCATACCCCTTCATCTTTTCCACATTTTGTTACATTACAGCCTTATTCTAAAATATATATTTTTTATCTCATCAATATACACACAATACCCCATAATGACAAAGCGAAAACAGGTTTTTAGAAATGTTTGCCAATGTATGAAAAAACAACAGAAATACCTTATTTACATAAGTATTCAGACCCTTTGCTATGAGACTCGAAATTGAGCTCAAGTGCATCCTGTTTCCATTGATGATCCTTGAGATGTTTCTACAACTTGATTGGAGTCCACCTGTGGTAAATTCAATTGATTGGACATGATTTGGAAAGGAACACACCTGTCTATATAAGGTCCTACAGTTGACAGTGCATGTCAGAGCAAAAATCAAGCCATGAGGTCAAAGGAATTGTCTGTAGAGTTCCGTGACAGGATTGTGTCAAGGCACAGATCTGGGGAAGGGTACCTAGACATTTCTGCAGCTGAAGGTCCCCTAGAGCACAGTGGCCTCCATCATTCTTAAATGGAAGAAATTTGGAACCACCAAGATTCGTCCTAGAGCTGACGGCCTGGCCAAACTGAGCAATCGGGGGAGGAGGGCCTTGGTCAGGGAGGTGACCAAGAATCCGATGGTCACTCTGACAGAGTTCGTCTGTGGAGATGGGAGAACCTTCCAGAAGGACAGCACTCCACCAATCAGGCCTTTATGGTAGAGTGGCAAAACGGAAGCCACCTCTCAGTAAAAAGCACATGACAGCCCACTTTGAGTTTGCCAAAAGGCACCTAAAGGACTCTCTGACCATGAGAAACAAGATTCTCTGGTCTAATGAAACCAAGATTGAACTCTTTGGCCTGAATGCATAGCGTCACATCTGGAGGAAACCATGCACCGCTCATCAGTTGGCCAATACCAAGAGATTTAAAATCTCAATGAGCCCTTCCTGGTTAAATAAAGGATAAATAACACACTATGGTGAAGCATGGTGGTGGCAGCAACATGCTGTGGGGATGTTTTTCAGCGGCAGGGACTGGGAGACAAGTCAGGATCGAGGGAAAGATGAACAAAGCAAAGTACAGAGAGATCCTTGATGAAAACCTGCTCCAGATCGCTCAGGGCCTCAGACTGGGGAGAAGGTTCATCTTCCAACAGGACAACGACCCTAAGCACACAGCCAAGACAACGCAGGAGTTGCTTTGGGACATGTCCCTGAATGTCCTTGAGTGGCCCAGCCGGAGCCCAGACTTGAATCCGCTCAAACATCTCGGGAGAGACCTGAAAATAGCTGTGCAGCGACGCTCCCCATCCAACCTGACAGAGCTTGAGAGGATCTGCAGAGAAGAATGGGAGAATCTCCCCAAATACAAGTGTGCCAAGCTTGTAGCGTCATATCCAAGGAGACTCAAGGCTGTAATTGCTGCCAAAGGTGCTGTTTTTCCTTTGTCATTATGAGGTATTGTGTGTAGATTGATGAGTAAAAAAAATAATTGTAATTCATAAGGCTGTAATGTAACAAAATGTGGAAAAAGTGAAGGTGTCTGAATACTTTCTGAATGCACTGTATATGCAATGTACAGCCTTACCTATGGATCTTGTGTGCATCAAATGGGGTATCAGCCTACTTACTCAGTGACACCCACAGAACACTACTGTGAAGAGTTTTCACAGATATTAGCATCATAGCACTTATTGCGAGACTTTGAAAATGGTTTGAAATGAGCCACATTAAGCTCACCAGTCAACCAACTATGTATTTAACATTCATATTGCAATGTACAGCCTTACCTATAGATCTTAGGTCCATGAAATGGGGTATCAGCCTACCCAGTGACACCAAAAGATCGGGATCCTCCCGAAGGGGCCCAGGGACTTTTAAAATATTTTTTTTTGCTCACATTAGGGAACTTTAACTGAGGTAAATCACCTCGCTAAACAGCCTATTGTGCGTATTGAACATTCATAATGCAATGTACAGCCTTACCTATGGATATTGGGTCCATGAAACGGAGTATCAACCTACTCAGTGACATCCACAGATTAGAACTATTAAAGGGATACTTCGGGATTATGGCAATGAGGCCCTTTATCTACTTCCCCAGAGTCAGATGAACTCGTGGATACCATTTTTATGTCTCTGCGTGTGGTTTGAAGGAAGTTGCTAACTAGTGCTGGCGTAATGGAATCCATTATCCAAGTATATAAAGGGCCTCATTGCCAAAATCCCGAAGTATCCCTTTAAGAGTTTTCATGCACAATAGCATCATAGCACTTATTGGTGGACTTTGAAACCGGTGTGAAATGAGCCACATTAAGCTCACCAGTAAACCTACTATGTATTGAACATTCATAGTGCAATGTACTTACTGCCTTACCTTATATCCCAGCAATAATGCCATGCATTAAATGTGCAATATGCAGAAAACACTCTGCCATCTCCTGGTTGCTAAAATTCTAATAGTTCACCTAATTTAAGTATATGTGGCAAAACAATCAATGATAGTGTAGAGAATCATTGTACCATCTAAACTGCTGTGAAATATATTTTCATTAACCACAAATATGGACACTTAAGAACCGGACGCATAGAAATAGTGCACATAGAAAATATATACTGCTTATTAGACTTGCTTTCAATGAGAATGACAGATCTATAACTCACATTTCTATGTTAATTTGGTCCGGTCGCCCAAAAAGTTACATATTTCAACTTTAAGCCTGAGAAGAAAACACTTTTTTCTTTTTTTTTCTCAACTTGCCATTGGCTCAACCTTTGGCTCAACTTACCCCAAGGCAAACATTTGGACTAGAGGTCTACCGATTAATCGGATTTGCCTATTTTTTTTTATTTATATATTTTTTGTTACACCTTTATTTAATCTTTATTTAACTAGGCAAGTCAGTTAAGAACACATTCTTATTTTCAATGACGGCCTAGGAACGTTCTGCCTCATTCGGGGGATCCAATCTTGCAACCTTACAGTTAACTAGTCCAATGCTCTAACTCTGATTACATTGCACTCCACGAGGAGCCTGCCTGTTACGCGAATGCAGTAAGCTAAGGTAAATTGCTAGCTAGCATTAAACTTATCTTATAAAAAACAATCAATCAATGACTGTCATTGCTCCAATGTGTACTTAACCATAAACATCAATGCCTTTCTTAAAATCAATACACAAGTATATATTTTTAAACCTGCATATTTAGCTAAAAGAAATCCAGGTTAGCAGGCAATATTAACCAGGTGAAATTATGTCATTTCTCCTGCGTTCATTGCACGCAGAGTCAGGGTATATGCAACAGTTTGGGCCGCCTGGCTCTTTGCGAACTAATTTGCCAGAATTTTACGTAATTATGACATAACATTGAAGGTTGTGCAATGTAACAGGAATATTTCGACCTATAGATTCCACCCGTTAGATACAATACGGAACGGAATAAACGTTTTGTTTTCGAGGTGATAGTTTCCGGATTAGTCAAAGGTATATGGTTTAGAGAGAAATAGTCGACGCGTTTTAATTCCTGTAATAACTTGCGGCTGAACTTGAAAGGGGTTCCTTCGTTATTTTACCGTTCATGTCTTCCATAGAGAATGTCTTGATCTACTTCAAATAAGGTCTGTGTTTCGTGCAGGCTTAAACCGCCTCGACGTTTTGATACCCGTGTAAATCTCACTAGGATAAGGTAACGTTTGTCAACATATTTTCATAAATCCACTCTACAAATTTTTTTATCTTCGCTTATATTTAGCCAATATTGATCAGAGTTACCTTGTCCTATGGATATCTACACGGTTATAAAATTGGCAAGGTGGTGTAAGCCTACACGAAACACAGACCTTATTTTAAGTGAATCTAAAAAATATCCTATGGAATAAATGAAGGAACCGCTTTTCAGATTTTGCTAGAAGGTGTCATGGGAATTATGACTCGCACTTTGGTCGTCAATTCTTACCATGCCCATTATTAAAATAGGATTTCCTGCATATAGAAATGACAGTTTTTGTTTTCAACATTCATCACAGGTAACTTAAACTCTATTTTTATTCAAACAGTTGAGAGTATTTGTCTCCTAAGCAGACTCTTCAGTATCATTGTCACTTCAGAGCTGTGTGTGTGTGTGTATTTATGTATTATATTAAGTTAAAATAAAAGTGTTCATTGTTCATTCAGTATTGTTGCAATTGTCATTATTACAAAAATGTGTGCGTGTGTGTGTGTGTATGATATATATATAAAACATATTTTTTTTTTTTTATAAATCGGCCGATTAATCGGTATCGGCTTTTTTTGTCCTCCAATAATCGGTATCGGTATCGGCGTTGAAAAATCATAATCGGTCGACCTCTAATTTGGACTATATTAGCCCACATGGCTACAAGGATGCACTCATGCTAGGTTTAGGGCCTCATATTGAAGCTTACTCATATTACTCATCGCTTACTCATATTGACTCCAACTGATGTGTAGAACAATCTCCAAATTATGTAAAAAAAATAAAAAAATAAAAATCTACCTTGGTTTAGATACAAGCATCATGAAACCACCAACATAATACATTCATTTGACTTGGTAAAAATCTATTTTTTTGCCTACCACCTTTTCCATATGGTGTCTTCCTTCACAGACTCCATGAAATGATGACCTCTTCCTAAATATTTGGTCAAATTATACATTTTATTGATGGTTTCCTAGAAACAAGGGTGGCTATGTTACATGCACATGTTCATGAGAGTCTCTGTTTTTCATAGATAGCTTTTAATAGTTTGCAGCTCAAAATTCAAAAGCCACTCGCACATCTGAGCTATATTTTTTGCAGGTGCATGGTAACAGTTGAATAAAATGAGAAAATAGAAGGAACCCGCACACTGCTCTTGATAGCATCACTGCTCTTTAATAAGCTGTATGTATCGGCCTCACGGCCTTCGTCAGAAGGTTTCACGGATGCCGTGAGGCCGATACGTAAAGCTTATTAAAGAGCAGTGATGCTATCAAGAGCAGTGTACGGGTTCAACTGCTACTCTCTGTTGTTATCATCTAAGCATAGTCACTTTAATAACTCTACCTACATGTACATATTACCTCAATTACCTCGAATAACCGGTGCCCCCGCACATTGACTCTGTACCAGTACCCCCCTGTATATAGTCTCGCTATTGTATTTTTACTGCTGCTCTTTAATTACTTGTTACTTATTTCTTATCTGTTATTTTTATTCTTTTTTAACTGCATTGCTGGTTAGGGGCTCGTAAGTAAGCATTTCACTGTTGTATTCAGCACATTTGACTAATACAATTTGATTTGATTTGAGTCCCACTTTTTTCTCAATAGTTTGTAGCTCAAACCATTCGGAAAAGACCCGTCCCTGGGCCCCTTCGGGATCCTCCCTTGTCTCACAAACACCACTCTAGCTCAGCCCCCGTTAATCACACAGACTAATGGTTCGTATTTAAGGATGCAGAAGAAATTGATGAATCCAATAGTACGACCCAGACTGCAGCTCAACACACAGTGTTTAAAAGGTGGTAGAAGTCCAAAACGCGCTGGCGTTACGGTGGGACTCATTGGGTTAATGTGGCTCATTTCACACCTGTTTCAAAGACCTGCAATGTGTACTATGACACTAATATTTGTGAAAACTCTTCACAGTTGTGTTCTTTGTGTGTTACTGAGTAGGCTGATACCCCATTTCATGGACCCAAGAGCCATACTGTAGGTAAGGCTGTACATTGCAATATGAATGTCAATACGCACAATAGGCTGTATAGTGAGGTGATTTCCCACAGTTAAAGTTCCCTAATCTGAGCTACGACGCTAATATTTGTGTAAACTCTTCAGAACTGTAATCTGTTGGTGTCACCAGGTAGGCTGATACCACAATTCACAGAACCAACAGTGCATATAAGTATGCCCCCAATGCAATTCTAATAAATCCACACTGCAATTTCAACTAATTGTTGTTATATAACAACATCCCAATCTTGTCCAAATATGGCATGATTCCATTTTAACTATGTTTATTTTGAAAACAAACTGCAAATTCCACTATTGTGGCTACCTGAACACAGGTCTGTGAAGAACAGTGCTTCAGTACTCATTCAACAGCTAGGCATTGTAATTTACATTTGTCATAGCTTTTGTCCAGAGCAATTCACAGCAGTGAATGCATACATTTTCATACTGGTCCCCCATGGGAATTGAACCCAGAACCCTAGTGTTGCAAGCACCATGTCCTACCAACTGAGCCACACAGAATCACCTGCATCAAGCATAGACCATATATATGTAATATATATATATATATATATATATATATATATATATATATATATATATATATATATATATATATATATATATATATATATATATATATATATATATATATATATATATATATATATATATATATATATATATATATATATATATACAGTGGGGAGAACAAGTATTTGATACACTGCCGATATTGCAGGTTTTCCTACTTACAAAGCATGTAGAGGTCTGTCATTTTTATCATAGGTACACTTCAACTGTGAGAGACGGAATCTAAAACAAAAATCCAGAAAATCACATTGTATGATTTTTAAGTAATTAATTTGCATATTATTGCATGACATAAGTATTTGATCACCTACCAACCAGTAAGAATTCCGGCTCTCACAGACCTGTTAGTTTTTCTTTAAGAAGCCCTCCTGTTCTCCACTCATTACCTGTATTAACTGCACCTGTTTGAACTCGTTACCTGTATAAAAGACACCTGTCCACACACTCAATCAAACAGACTCCAACCTCTCCACAATGGCCAAGACCAGAGAGCTGTGTAAGGACATCAGGGATAAATTGTAGACCTGTACAAGGCTGGGATGGGCTACAGGACAATAGCCAAGCAGCTTGGTGAGAAGGCAACAACTGTTGGCACAATTATTAGAAAATGGAAGAAGTTCAAGATGACGGTCAATCACCCTCGGTCTGGGGCTCCATGCAAGATCTCACCTCGTGGGGCATCAATGATCATGAGGAATGTGAGGGATCAGCCCAGAACTACACGGCAGGACCTGGTCAATGACCTGAAGAGAGCTGGGACCACAGTCTCAAAGAAAACCATTAGTAACACACTACGCCGTCATGGATTAAAATCCTGCAGCGCACGCAAGGTCCCCCTGCTCAAGCCAGCGCATGTCCAGGCCCGTCTGAAGTTTGCCAATGACCATCTGGATGATCCAGAGGAGGAATGGGAGAAGGTCATGTGGTCTGATGAGACAAAAATAGAGCTTTTTGCTCTAAATTCCACTCGCCGTGTTTGGAGGAATAGAAGGATGAGTACAACCCCAAGAACACCATCCCAACCGTGAAGCATGGAGGTGGAAACATCATTCTTTGGGGATGCTTTTCTGCAAAGGGGACAGGACGACTGCACCGTATTGAAGGGAGGATGGATGGGGCCATGTATCTCGAGATCTTGACCAACAACCTCCTTCCCTCAGTAAGAGCATTGAAGATGGGTCGTGGCTGGGTCTTCCAGCATGACAACGACCCGAAACACACAGCCAGGGCAACTAAGGAGTGGCTCCGTAAGAAGCATCTCAAGGTCCTGGAGTGGCCTATCCAGTCTCCAGACCTGAACCCAATAGAAAATCTTTGGAGGGAGCCGAAAGTCCGTATTGCCCAGCGACAGCCCCGAAACCTGAAGGATCTGGAGAAGGTCTGTATGGAGGAGTGGGCCAAAATCCCTGCTGCAGTGTGTGCAAACCTGGTCAAGAACTACAGGAAACGTATGATCTCTGTAATTGCAAACTAAGGTTTCTGTACCAAATATTAAGTTCTGCTTTTCTGATGTATCAAATACTTATGTCATGCAATAAAATGCAAATTAATTACTTAAAAATCATACAATATGATTTTCTGGATTTTTGTTTTAGATTCCGTCTCTCACAGTTGAAGTGTACCTATGATAAAAATGACAGACCTCTACATGCTTTGTAAGTAGGAAAACCTGCAAAATTGGCAGTGTATCAAATACTTGTTCTCCCCACTGTATATATATATATATATATATATATATATATGTATGTATGTATGTATATATGTATATATGTATGTATGTATATATATGTATATATGTATGTATACATATATATATGTATGTATATGTATATATACATGTATATATATGTATATGTACAGTGGGGCAAAAAAGTATTTAGTCAGCCACCAATTGTGCAAGTTCTCCCACTTAAAAAGATGAGAGAGGCCTGTAATTTTCATCATAGGTACACTTCAACTATGACAGACAAAATGAGAAAAAAATTCCAGAAAATCACATTGTAGGATTTTTAATGAATTTATTTGCAAATTATGGTGGAAAATAAGTATTTGGTCAATAACAAAAGTTTATCTCAATACTTTGTTATATACCCTTTGTTGGCAATGACAGAGGTCAAACGTTTTCTGTAAGTCTTCACAAGGTTTTCACACACTGTTGCTGGTATTTTGGCCCATTCCTCCATGCAGATCTCCTCTAGAGCAGTGATGTTTTGGGGCTGTCGCTGGGCAACACGGACTTTCAACTCCCTCCAAAGATTTTCTATGGGGTTGAGATCTGGAGACTGGCTAGGCCACTCCAGGACCTTGAAATGCTTCTTACGAAGCCACTCCTTCGTTGCCCGAGCGGTGTGTTTGGGATCATTGTCATGCTGCCCAGCCACGTTTCATCTTCAATGCCCTTGCTGATGGAAGGAGGTTTTCACTCAAAATCTCACGATACATGGCCCCATTCATTCTTTCCTTTACACGGATCAGTCGTCCTGGTCCCTTTGCAGAAAAACAGCCCCAAAGCATGATGTTTCCACCCCCATGCTTCACAGTAGGTATGGTGTTCTTTGGATGCAACTCAGCATTCTTTGTCCTCCAAACACGACGAGTTGAGTTTTTACCAAAAAGTTCTATTTTGGTTTCATCTGACCATATGACATTCTCCCAATCTTCTTCTGGATCATCCAAATGCTCTCTAGCAAACTTCAGACGGGCCTGGACATGTACTGGCTTAAGCAGGGGGACACGTCTGGCACTGCAGGATTTGAGTCCCTGGCGGCGTAGTGTGTTACTGATGGTAGGCTTTGTTACTTTGGTCCCAGCTCTCTGCAGGTCATTCACTAGGTCCCCCCGTGTGGTTCTGGTCCCCCCGTTCTTGTGATCATTTTGACCCCACGGGGTGAGATCTTGCGTGGAGCCCCAGATCGAGGGGGATTATCAGTGGTCTTGTATGTCTTCCATTTCCTAATAATTGCTCCCACAGTTGATGTCTTCAAACCAAGCTGCTTACCTATTGCAGATTCAGTCTTCCCAGCCTGGTGCAGGTCTACAATTTTGTTTCTGGTGTCCTTTGACAGCTCTTTGGTCTTGGCCATAGTGGAGTTTGGAGTGTGACTGTTTGAGGTTGTGGACAGGTGTCTTTTATACTGATAACAAGTTCAAACAGGTGCCATTAATACAGGTAACGAGTGGAGGACAGAGGAGCCTCTTAAAGAAGAAGTTACAGGTCTGTGAGAGCCAGAAATCTTGCTTGTTTGTAGGTGACCAAATACTTATTTTCCACCATAATTTGCAAATAAATTCATAAAAAATCCTACAATGTGATTTTCTGGATTTTTTTTCTCATTTTGTCTGTCATAGTTGAAGTGTACCTATGATGAAAATTACAGGCCTCTCTCATCTTTTTAAGTGGGAGAACTTGCACAATTGGTGGCTGACTAAATACTTTTTTGCCCCACTGTATATATACATGTATATATATATGTATGTATGTATATGTATATATATATGTGTGTATGTATACATATATATATGTATGTATATGTATATATACATGTATATATATATGTATGTATATGTATATATATACAGTATGTATGTATGTACAGTGGGGCAAAAAAGTATTTTGTCAGCCACCAATTGTGCAAGTTCTCCCACTTAAAAAGATGAGAGAGGCCTGTAATTTTCATCATAGGTACACTTCAACTATGACAGACAAAATGAGAAAAGAAATCCAGAAAATCACATTGTAGGATTTTTTATGAATTTATTTGCAAATTATGGTGGAAAATAAGTATTTGGTCACCTACAAACAAGCAAGATTTCTGGCTCTCACAGACCTGTAACTTCTTCTTTAAGAGGCTCCTCTGTCCTCCACTCGTTACCTGTATTAATGGCACCTGTTTGAACTTGTTATCAGTATAAAAGACACCTGTCCACAACCTCAAACAGTCACACTCCAAACTCCACTATGGCCAAGACCAAAGAGCTGTCAAAGGACACCAGAAACAAAATTGTAGACCTGTACCAGGCTGGGAAGACTGAATCTGCAATAGGTAAGCAGCTTGGTTTGAAAAAATCAACTGTGGGAGCAATTATTAGGAAATGGAAGACATACAAGACCACTGATAATCTCCCTCGATCTGGGGCTCCACGCAAGATCTCACCCCGTGGGGTCAAAATGATCACAAGAACGGTGAGCAAAAATCCCAGAACCACACGGGGGGACCTAGTGAATGACCTGCAGAGAGCTGGGACCAAAGTAACAAAGCCTACCATCAGTAACACACTACGCCGCCAGGGACTCAAATCCTGCAGTGCCAGACGTGTCCCCCTGCTTAAGCCAGTACATGTCCAGACCCGTCTGAAGTTTGCTAGAGAGCATTTGGATGATCCAGAAGAAGATTGGGAGAATGTCATATGGTCAGATGAAACCAAAATAGAACTTTTGGTAAAAACTCAACTCGTCGTGTTTGGAGGACAAAGAATGCTGAGTTGCATCCGAAGAACACCATACGTACTGTGAAGCATGGGGGTGGAAACATCATGCTTTGGGGCTGTTTTTCTGCAAAGGGACCAGGACGACTGATCCGTGTAAAGGAAAGAATGAATGGGGCCATGTATCGTGAGATTTTGAGTGAAAACCTCCTTCCATCAGCAAGGGCATTGAAGATGAAACGTGGCTGGATCTTTCAGCATGACAATGATCCCAAACACACCGCCCGGGCAACGAAGGAGTGGCTTCGTAAGAAGCATTTCAAGGTCCTGGAGTGGCCTAGCCAGTCTCCAGATCTCAACCCCATAGAAAATCTTGGAGGGAGTTGAAAGTCTGTGTTGCCCAGCAACAGCCCCAAAACATCACTGCTCTAGAGGAGATCTGCATGGAGGAATGGGCCAAAATACCAGCAACAGTGTGTGAAAACCTTGTGAAGACTTACAGAAAACGTTTGACCTCTGTCATTGCCAACAAAGGGTATATAACAAAGTATTGAGATAAACTTTTGTTATTGACCAAATACTTATTTTCCACCATAATTTGCAAATAAATTCATTAAAAATCCTACAATGTGATTTTCTGGATTTTTTTTTCTCATTTTGTCTGTCATAGTTGAAGTGTACCTATGATGAAAATTACAGGCCTCTCTCATCTTTTTAAGTGGAAGAACTTGAACAATTGGTGGCTGACTAAATACTTTTTTGCCCCACTGTATATGTATATGTATGTATACATCTATATATATGTATGTATATATATATGTATATATATATATATAAATTAAGTAACCATCATAATGTCACTTTTAGCGGCACATGGTTCTACAACACCACCATTACAGATAATGCCTACCAATATGAAAGTACTTGTTTTCTATGGTATCTGTGTTAAGTGGAAATGTTAGGGGAGATGAAAAGGAAGGAAACATGAAGACTGTTGTAGTTAACCTCTAACTGACCTCAGGCAGAACCTGTGCATGAATTATTATTGCCATCAAAATGCAAAGCTGAGATAACAGAGAGAAGTTTGGCAACATGTCAAACTCAACAAAACGAATGGAAACTGCCATTCATACAGATTTACCAGTCAGATCTACAATCAGATATGCTCCAAAATACTTACACGCACGCAAGTGTACACCCACAAAGGAGGTTTGGGCCCAGTGCTTGACTCTGTGGGTGGTAGAGAACATTGCCGCCACACACACGCACACAAACACATCCCAAACAAGTGCACTGCAAATTGTAAAACGTCAGGTGCTAGTTGTTGATTTCAGAACAATGTTTATCCAGTGATGTTATCAGCTCCTGTGCTATTAGAAGGACATGGGACTGGGTGAGGAGGGAACTGGGTGAACGATGATGAGGGGGGAGACAGGGAGATGTTTAGTCTGTGTTGGTCACTGAATCAAGGGCCAGCTGAAGCCACATTTTGTCCTGTCTCGGCTCTGGATGGGCATTGTTGGTTTTACACTGTTTGAACGGGCAGAGTTGGTTTTAACACTGCTTGGTTGGGTGGTGTGTGGATTCAGATGGGCTGTGTTAAGGGCAAATGAAAGAACATCACAGATTCATAATTTTGTCCTCATATGCTCTGTCACAGGCACAGCCCAATGGCCTCTACACTGACCATCACACTATAGACCTTGCAGGGGAAGGGCCATAGTCCTCTGACAGGTGCATGGTGTCACTCTGTCTCTCCTACACAACGCCAGTCCTTCCACTTAAAGTACAGAAAATCACGCTCAGAGATCATGGAGGTGGATGAAGAAAAGACAGGTCTTAAATTGTCTGAACATTATCAACACTAACATGCTAACACTCCCTTGCTAGGTTTGGATACAGAAATGCCCCTCTTAAAATATAATATTCATGGTTCAATGTAGTTACATCTTTCCCTCTGAAATATCAAATTTGATTTTCTCTCCATAACTCCCAATTGAATAAGAAGTGGGCGTAATAGCAAAGTAGGGCATAGAGAGTGCAGAAGTCTAGAAGTCTACCAAAACAATCTGGGCTCTTTCTACAATGACTCATTACTCTGATGAGAACAAGGATGGATTATACAGTTGACTCAATTCCTTTTCAACAAACCCTGCAAAAGTTTCCTTGAATTGTAATAATACAATTCTGATTCTTGCCAGTGAGCTTCAGTCAGTTCTTCAGAGTGTACAGGTGTTCTGAGGTGTTCTGTTCTGTATTTTGTAACAGTCTGGAGATAAGACTATATGAGTCAGAAAGATGGCATCCCTGGCCAGATATTGACGGTACTGAAGGAGTATAATTAATACGGTGCACTGTCTCTGCTAGTCCAATCCACTCTTTACAGCATGCAAATAACAAGCTCTTGATATCAAATAACAAGCTCTAGTTATCAGAGTGCTATTTGGAGTTGTTTTGTTTAGGATACAGTGCATTCAGAAAGTATTCAGACTCCTTGACTTTTTACACATTTTGTTATGTTACAGCCTTATTCTAAAATTGATTAAATTGTTTTTTCCCCCTCATCAATCTACACACAATACATCAACCTCACCAATCTACACTCAAGGCTCCCGAGTGGCGCAGTGGTCTAAGGCACTGCATCTCAGTGCTAAAGGTGTCACTACAGACCTTGGTTTGACCCCGGGCTGTATCACAACTGTAAAATAAGAACTTGTACTTAACTGACTTGCCTATTTAAATAAAAATAAAAAATACCCCATAATGACAAAGCAAAAACTGGTTTCCAAATATATATTAAAAAAATAATGAAATATCACATTTACGTAAGTATTCAGATCCGCAACTTTGTTGAAGCACCTTTGGCAGTGATTACAGCCTTGAGTCTTCTTGGGTATGATGCTACAAACTTGGCAGACCTGTATTTGGGGAGTTTCTCCCATTCTTCTCTGCAGATCTTCTCAAGCTCTGTCAGCCATAGTGGTACGGCGACCCTGGAGAAAATTAGGGTAATGTGACTTGCTCAAGGTGTTCCTGTCACTCTCATCAGATGAGTCCTCATACGACCCATGTGTCTTCTTATCTTTTGTCAGAAGTAACCCTGAAAGTTGAGAAAATATACCTCTCCTTTGGAGTAAAGAACAGAAAACGTCCTGTGTTTAAATATCGTACGATACCTCACCTTAACCGCCCTAAACCATTGTGAATAAGGTAGTAATAGTAATATTGTTTTGAACATGATGAAATATTCATAAATGGAGACACACTGTCGCCAAGCAAACCCTCCCCAGTCGGTCTCAGTGGCCATGGGCGGTATGTTTTCTTATAACCCTGTGAGACCCACGGTAGGAAAAACGCAACGTTTCCGACTCTATATTGCATCCTGTACAGGTCCTAAACTAAAAAACAATGGCAAACACTACATACTCTTTAGACCCACATGTATCTCTTAGTAGTATTTGTTGTGTGTCAGTAGGATTCTTGTGGCATCAGTAGCTTCTGAAACATAAGGAACCTGTCCACTCGTGTGAGACCACGCTAGTCCCCTACACAAGCGCATGTTGTAAGCCATCCATGCAAGTACATGACTTGAGATATAATTTCCTGTCTTCCCCAAGATGAAATGATTATGTAGAAAAAAATGAATAGAGAAAATAACATTGTGAGCCAGAGCTTGAGGTAGTTTTTTAAGTGTTGCAAAAAAAGCCAGAAAGGACAACCAAATCAAAACAAATCAAATTGTATTGCTCATGTACACATGTTTAGCAGATGTTATTGCGGGTGTAGCAAAATGCTTGTGCTTCTAGCTCCGACAGTGCAGTAATATCTAACAGGTAATATCTAACAGTTTCACAACATATACCCAAAATACACGTAAATCTAAGTAAGGAATGGATTAAGAATATATATACATATTCAGTATGTCAGAGCGGCATTGGACTAAGATACATTGACATAGTATGGAGTACAGTATATACAGTTGAAGTCGGAAGTTTACATACACCTCAGACAAATACATTTAAACTCCGTTTTTCACAATTCCTGACTTTTAATCCTAGTAAAAATTCCCTGTCTTAGGTCAGTTAGGATCACCACTTTATTTTAAGAATGTGAAATGTCAGAATAATAGTATAGAGAATGATTTATTTCATCACATTCCCAGTGGGTCCGAAGTTTACATACACTCAATTAGTATTTGGTAGCATTGTCTTTAAATTGTTTAACTTGGGTCAAACGTTTCGGGTAGCCTTCCACAAGTTTCCCACAATAAGTTTGGTGAATTTTGGCCCATTCCTCCTAACAGAGCTGGTATAACTGAGTCAGGTTTGTAGGCCTCCTTGCTCGCACACGCTTTTTCAGGTCTGCCCACAACTTTTCTATGGGATTGAGGTCAGGGCTTTGTGATGGCCACTCCAATACCTTGACTTTGTTGTCCTTAAGCCATTTTGCCACAACTTTGGAAGTCTGCTTGGGGTCATTGTCCATTTGGAAGACCCATTTGCGACCAAGCTTTAACTTCCTGACTGATGTCTTGAGATGTTGCTTCAATATATCCACATAATTTTCCTCCCTCATCTATTTTGAACTGCACCAGTCCCTCCTGCAGCAAAAGCACCCCCACAATATGATGCTGCCACCCCCGTGCTTCACGGTTGGGATGGTGTTCTTCGGCTTGCAAGCCCCCCCCTTTTTCCTCAAAACCTAACAATGGTCATTATGGCCAAACAGTTCTATTTTTGTTTCATCAGACCAGAGGACATTTCTACAAAAAGTATGATCTTTGTCCCCATGTGCAGTTGCAAACCGTAGTCTGGCTTTTTTATGGCGGGTTTGGAGCAGTGGCTTCTTCCTTGCTGAGCGGCCTTTCAGGTTATGTCGATTTTGGACTCGTTTTACTGTGGATATCGATACTTTTGTACCTGTTTCCTCCAGCATCTTCACAAGGTCCTTTGCTGTTGTTCTGGGATTGATTTGCACTTTTCGCACCAAAGTACGTTCATCTCTAGGAGACAGAACGCGTCTCCTTCCTGAGCGGTATGATGGCTGCGTGGATGAACCAGACTTGTGGAGGGCTACAATTTTCTGAGGTCTTCACTGATTTCTTTTGATTTTCCCATGATATCAAACAAAGAGGCACTGAGTTTGAAGGTAGGCCTTGAAATACATCCACAGGTACACCTCCAATTCACTCAAATGATGTCAATTAGACTATCAGAAGCTTCTAAAGCCATGACATCATTTTCTGGAATTTTCCAAGCTGTTTAAAGGCACAGTCAACTTAATGTATGTAAACATCTGATCCACTGGAATTGTGATACAGTGAATTATAAGTGAAATAATCTGTCTGTAAACAATTTTTGGAAAAACTTCTTGTGTCATGCACAAAGTAGATGTCCTAACCGACTTGCCAAAACTGTAGTTTGTTAACAAGAAACTTGTGGAGTGGTTGAAAAACTAGTTTTAATGACTCCAACCTAAGTGTATGTAAACTTCCGACTTCAACTGTACATATGAAATGGGTGATGCATTATTTACAAACAATTAAAGTGACTAAGATACCGTAGAATAGTATAGAGTACAGTTTACACATATGAGATGAGTAATGCAAGATACGGAGACATTATTAGAGTGGCTGGTGATCCATTTCTAAAAGTGGCCAGTGATTCCTAATCTGTCTATAGGCAGCCACCTCTGATGTGCTAGTGATGGCTGTTTAGCAGTCTGATGGCCTTGAGATAGAAGCTGTTTTTCAAATATTACTAAATGTAAGTTAGATGTTCCCCATTCATAGAAAACACTCAAAATAGTTGATCCTTTCAAGAATGTACGTTTTTGATAGCAATATACTAATATTTGGATCGGTCAAGTTGATCAGTTTAGCTATTTCAGACAAAATATAACTTCATTTCAGATTTACAGTTTTACAGTCATCCATGTTGATATGATTTCTATAGAATTTCAGTTTTCTTACTACAAAATGTCACTACAATCAAAGGCCAATGTGGCATTTTTGCAACAATTCCAGAATTTCTTTCTACAAACGTATTATTTTTATTGTCATAATTAGATGCCTATTACAAGTATTTCTGAAGGGTAATTTAAAAAAATCCTAATTTGGATCTATGCTTGCGTCTCAACAGGAATGACCCTTACGAGGGCAAACTCATGGGACTGATCTGGACTCATCTGAACCTGTATAAGCAGAGGTAGAGCCTAATAGTGATGTTTACTGATAATTAAATATCCATAAATGTTTTTAAACTGCAGAAGTCTTGGTGATGTTGTAAAGGTGTGTTGATGTCTCTGTGGTTGAGGACACATCATCATGACACAGAGAGAGACACACAATAATATTATGATGATATAAATAGACACTACCTCTGCAATCCGCGCTGCAGTAGCTAAATAGGATAATAGCTTGGCTCAGTTTGCGCTCCAAAACACACACACACACACACACGCGGCAGTGCGCAGGAACACCCAGACCCACAAATTTCTGTCAAAGGGGAAATGAGTCAGAGAGAAGGCCAACGCCAGTGAGCCCAGCTAGACTCAGACCCCGGCAACAAGGACAGACCAACATGGACCAGACAGAGCCAGATGATGGGGGTGAATGATAATGAGGAAAGAAGTTGCACAAAGAAGCTGCACAATGTGACAGAATCTTTCACCAGCTACTCATTAGATTGATTTGCTGGATACAGTGTTTCATTGTTAGCAAAGCCACATGAATTTGAAGCCTTAAGTCAGGTACATGAATGTGAACACTGTGTGTGTGTGTGTGTGTGTGTGTGTGTGTGTGTGTGTGTGTGTGTGTGTGTGTGTGTGTGTGTGTGTGTGTGTGTGTGTGTGTGTGTGTGTGTGTGTGTGTGTGTGTGTGTGTGTGTGTGTGTGTGTGTGTGTGTGTGTGTGTGTGTGTGTGTGTGTGTGAGACTGTGGTGGGTGTGAGACTGCGGTGGGTGTGTTTGTGTTGTTTACTCACATCCTTGAAGTTCCAGCCAAACTCCCATCTACATTTGGCTTAGATTCTCATCGTAACAAATTAATTAAATGATTTATTGCTGCCTTTCATTGAATTACCTGAGGTGAACCATTTTCCAAAAACATTTGCAAGGGGTACATTCAAGAGGCACAAAATGGCACAAATCGTTAAGAAACAAAGGAGTTTACCAGAGTTCAGTTGCTGCAGCAGTAGCCTACTTCTCCTATCCTGTCTTCTCCTATGCTCTGCTCTCCTTGCCGCCTCGCCTCGCCATCTCTCCTTACCTCTCCCCTCCCCTCCCTGGACAGAGCAGAGCAGACCAGCAGCAGAAGCAGATGTGGAGGCTGGTAACAACAGGATAATGACTCAGATATTCTGCTACTGGAGTGAAATAATTGCTAGTAGATTTATCCCTGGGGGGGGGGGGGGCATAGCACCTGGTCACTTCCTATTCCCTTTTTCCTCACAGGGCAACTGTCTCCACCAGCTAGTGGTGGTCCATGATAGAGGGGAATGGAACCTCACCCTCACGTCTAACTACACTAACATCACTCTGTGGATGGTAAGAATGGAACCTCACCCTCACGTCTGACTACACTAACATCACTCTATGGATGGTAAGAATAGAACCTCACCCGTACGTCTGACTACACTAACATCACTCTGTGGATGGTAAGAATGGAACCTCACCCTCACGTCTGACTACACTAACATCACTCTGTGGATGGTAAGAATGGAACCTCACCCTCACGTCTGACTACACTAACATCACTCTGTGGATGGTAAGAATGGAACCTCACCCTCACGTCTGACTACACTAACATCACTCTGGATGGTAAGAATGGAACCTCACCCTCACGTCTGACTACACTAACATCACTCTATGGATGGTAAGAATGGAACCTCACCCTCACGTCTGACTACACTAACATCACTCTGTGGATGGTAAGAATGGAACCGCACCCTCACGTCTGACTACACTAACATCACTCTGGATGGTAAGAATGGAACCTCACCCTCACGTCTGACTACACTAACATCACTCTGTGGATGGTAAGAATAGAACCTCACCCTCACGTCTGACTACACTAACATCACTCTGTGGATGGTAAGAATGGAACCTCACCCTCACGTCTGACTACACTAACATCACTCTGTGGATGGTAAGAATGGAACCTCACCCTCACGTCTGACTACACTAACATCACTCTGTGGATGGTAAGAATGGAACCTCACCCTCACGTCTGACTACACTAACATCACTCTGTGGATGGTAAGAATAGAACCTCACCCTCACGTCTGACTACACTGACATCACTCTGTGGATGGTAAGAATGGAACCTCACCCTCACGTCTGACTACACTAACATCACTCTGTGGATGGTAAGAATGGAACCTCACCCGTACGTCTGACTACACTGACATCACTCTGTGGATGGTAAGAATGGAACCTCACCCTCACGTCTGACTACACTGACATCACTCTGTGGATGGTAAGAATGGAACCTCACCCTCACGTCTGACTACACTAACATCACTCTGTGGATGGTAAGAATGGAACCTGACTTCTTTGTCCTCCATCATGTAAGTTGCTTTTTTCAAAGAGGTCATGTGTTTCATCTGCTCAGCTACAGTACCAGTCAAAAGTTTGGACACACCTACTCATTCAAGGGTTTTTCTTTATTTTTACTATTTTCAACATTTTAGAATAGTGAAGACATCAAAGCTATGAAATAACACACATGGAATCATGTAGTAACCAAACAAGTGTTAAACAAATCAAAATATATTTTATATTTGACATTCTTCAAAGTAGCCACCCTTTGCCTTCATGACAGCTTTGCACACTCTTGGCATTCTCACAACCAGCTTCTCCTGGAATGCTTTTCCAACAGTCTTGAAGGAGTTCCCACATAAGCTGAGCAGTTGTTGGCTGCTTTTCCTGCACTCTGCGGTCCAACTCATCCCAAACTATATAAATTGGATTGAGGTCGGGTGATTGTGGAGGCCAGGTCATCTGATGCAGCACTCCATCACTCTCTTTCTTGGTCAAATAGCCCTTACACAGCCTGGAGGTGTGTTGGGTCATTGTCCTGTTGAAAAACAAATGATAGTCCCACTAAGCGCAAACCAGATGGGATGGCGTATCGCTGCAGAATGCTGTGGAAGCCAGGCTGGTTGAGTGTGCATTGAGTTCTAAATAAATCACATACAGTGTCACCAGCAAAGCACCCCCACACCTCCTCCTCACGGATGATCTCGGAGAACATCCATTCACCTACTCTATGTCTCACAAAGACACTGCGGTTGGAACCAAAAATCGCAAATTTGGACTCATCAGACCAAAGGACAGATTTCCACCGGTCTAATGTCCATTGCTCGTGTTTCTTGGCCCAAGCAAGTCTCTTCTTATTATTGGTGTCCTTTAATAGTTGTTTCTTTGCAGCAATCTGACCATGGCATGATTCACGCAGTCTCCTCTGAACAGTTGATGTTGAGATGTGTCTGTTACTTGAACTCTGTGAAGCAATTATTTGGGCTTCTTTCTACATATCAATGTAGAAAATAGTAAAAATTAAGAAAAACCCTTGAATGAGCAGGTGTGTCCACATTTTTGACTGGTACAGAATATGAATGACAAATTTAGATATTTAAGACTTGTAGAGTTCAACATGTTTACAGAGATGGGCTGGAAGAAGAGATAGATACAGAGCCATTACAGGAGCTAAAACAAACAGACAGACAGACACTGGGGAATCTAAAGCGATGAAGTCAGACTGATATTTTAGAAAATAAACACCATTGATTTTCTGTCCACTCCCAAGGAGGGCCACAGCTGGGCTGTGATCTGACCTCTATCAGTGGACAGAGATACCGTGTGCATGTGTGTGGCGGGAATGTTCTCTACCACCCACAGAGACGAGCACAGGGCCAATAGTTTGTGACTACTAGGCCAATAGTTGATGTGAATCATGTTTGATGGTCAGCAGGCAGTGGGGATTACGCAAGTTCTCCCCTCTCCCCTCCCTTCCCCTCCCCTCTCCTATACTTAATCTGTGTTAGTCATTAGTGTGGTGTTAGCAGGAAGTCTAGTGGACACAGGAAACTCATGGGTGATATTATACACTTAACATCTCGGCAGTCACAGACGTCTGTAAAAAGGATTTCTCCAATGTCATACAAGAAGACGCACAGAAAAATGTTTTTCAGCTAATCAAAACTTTAAAACTCTCCACATTCATTATGCTATGATCTCAGTGGGGGACCAAACAATCCTGGTGTGTGTGTGCACGTAACCCCAGCAATCATGCGTCTTTGTTTTACACTGGGGGCTTGACAAAATAAGGAACAAAGACTTTGCTCACACTAAAAATCTGTGCTAATTTATTAGAGTCTGGCTGTTGCAACCAGACATTGGTTGTAGCAGACTGTTACCTGTATGAACTGTGGTCTGCTGGGTCTCTGGGAGGGACTGGCCGGGTTATTATAGTGCTACATACTGCTACTGATTACGTCAGTCCATGGAAAACAAAGCTCAAAAAGCCTTCTTCTACTGATTACATCAGTAAAAGGAAAACAAAGTTCAAAAATATTTCTGAACCGTGGAATTCAGCTTAAACAGGATGGATGCATGTTAATGAACTGGATTAGCAGTGGCTATAACCAGAGAGGAAGAGGCGAAGCAAGAGGGTTTACTCCGTCCAAAATTTGTCCATGAAAAAATATCCACGAAGTGAAGAATTTTTGTATGGAGGTCAATGAGAGTGTCAAATTTGGTCAACAAAAAATGTAATTGCTAATTTTCTACGTGAGGCTTATTTGATCGAATAGAAGTTTCCTAATGGTTATGCTGTTACGAATGCACTGATAAACGTGGACGCACGTGGCATTTTGGCAAAAAAAAAAAAAGTTGTGCCTGTTGTTCATACGAGTAACTGTAACGACTGTCTTCGTCCTCCTCATCTGACGAGGAGAAACGAGAAGGATCGGAGGACCAATGCGCAGCGTGGTACGTATCTATATTTATTTGAATACTTTTCAATTATGAACAAAACAATAAACAGACGAAAACCAACGAAGCTACAGTCCCGAACTAGTGAACACAGACAAAACAGGAACACAGGAACAGGAACAATCACCCACAAAACACACTACAAAACAAGCTACCTAAATATGGTTCCCAATCAGAGACAATGACTAACACCTGCCACTGATTGAGAACCATATCAGGCCAAACAAGAAACCCCACATAGAAACAGAAAACATAGACTGCCCACCCCAACTCACGCCCTGACCATACTAAAACAAAGAAAAACCAGAAGAACTATGGTCAGAACGTGACAGTAACTGACTTCTCATTGGCTTGAATGTTTCCACCTGATCTTGCCTCTTCAAGCCTGCCTTCCGTCTTTGAGGACATGTATTTCCATTGTTAGAGCTGATCATCGAAATAATAGATAATCTTTGCTATAACCTTATTAGCTGGGTCCTGTCCCATTGGGCACAGACATCAGTTTTGATTGATTTGTAAACTAATGTGTAAACTAACATTAATTCAAAGTGAAATCAACAAAAATGTTAATCATCTCATTAGATTTAGGGTAAAATTCCTGAAATTCTTTGACGTTTTAGCAAATCCATCAGTTTTCCATGTTGTTTCAAGGTCATCACATAAAACATCCCTTTTTCAGGACCCTGTCTTTCAAAGATAATTTGCAAAAATCCAAATAACTTCACAGATCTTCATTATTAAGGGTTTTAACACTGTTTCCCATGCTTGTTCAATGAACCATAAACAATTAATGAACATGCACCTGTGGAACGGTCGTTAAGACACTAACAGCTTGCAGACGGTAGGCAATTAAGGTCACAGTTATGAAAACTTAGGACACTAAAGACGCCTTTCTACTGACTCTGAAAAACACCAAAAGAAAGATGCCCAGGGTCCCTGCTCATCTGTGTGAACGTGCCTTAGGCATGCTGCAAGGAGGCATGAGGACTGCAGATGTGGCCAGGGCAATAAATTGCAATGTCCGTACTGTGAGACGCCTAAGATAGTGCTACAGGGAGGCAGGACGGACAGCTGATCATCCTCGCAGTGGCAGACCACATGTAACAACACCTGCACAGGATCGGTACATCCGAACATCACACCTGCGGGACAGGTACAGGATGGCAACAACAACTGCCCGAGTTACACCAGGAATGCATAATCCCTCCATCAGTGCTCAGACTGTCCGCAATAGGCTGAGAGAGGCTGGACTGGGGGCTTGTAGGCCTGTTGTAAGGCAGGTCCTCACCAGACATCACCGGCCGGCAACAACGTCGCCTATGGGCACAAACCCACTGTTGCTGGACCAGACTGGACTGGCAAAAAGTGCTCTTCACTGACAAGTCGCAGTTTTGTCTCACCAGGGGTGATGGTCGGATTCGCGTTTATCGTCGAAGGAATGAGCGTTACACCGAGGCCTGTACTCTGGAGCGGGATCGATTTGAAGGTGGAGGCTCCGTCATGGTTTGGGGCGGTGTGTCACAGCATCATCAGACTGAGCTTGTTGTCATTACAGGCAATCTCAACGCTGTGCGTTACAGGGAAGACATCCTCCTCCCTCATGTGGTACCCTCCCTGCAGGATCAGCTTGACATGACCCTCCAGCATGACAATGCCACCATAAATACTGCTTGTTCTGTGTGTGATTTCCTGCAAGACATGAATGTCATTGTTCTGCCATGGCCGGCGAAGAGCCTGGATCTCAATCCGATTGAGCACGTCTGGGAGCTGTTGGATCGGAGGGTGAGGGCTAGGGCCATTCCCCCCAGAAATGTCCGGGAACTTGCAGGTGCCTTGGGGGAAGAGTGGGGTAACATCTCACAGCAAGAACTGGCAAACCTGGTGCAGTCCATGAGTAGGAGATGCACTGCAGTACTTAATGTAGCTGGTGACCACACCAGATACTGACTGTTACTTTGATTTTGACCCCCCCCCCCCCTTGTTCAGGGACACATTATTCCATTTCTGTTAGTCACATGTCTGTGGAACTTTTCAGTTTGTCTCAGTTGTTGAATCTTGTTATGTTCATACAAATATTTACACATGTTACGTTTTCTGAAAATAAGCGCAGTTGACAGTGAGAGGATGTTTCTTTTTTTTCTGAGTTTATAATTGTTTTGTGAGCGAAAACAACATTGATTCAGGGTCGTTCTTGAATTGTGGTTGCATTTGCCATGAAAAACACTTTAAAATGACAAATAGTTACACATCATACATGTTTTTGTTTATAGTGAACTGTTAATCAATGATAAATTGTAATGCAAGTCCTTTACACTGTATATTTAGACATTGTATAAAGTTCTATGGGTAAGCAAATTGGCTGGTCCCAGTAGTGATGTGTAGAGTTGTAGTGACATGTTTTGGGGATTTATATACAGTACCAGTCAAATGTTTGGTCACACCTACTTATTCAGGGGTTGTTCTTTATTTTTACTATTCATTGTAGAATAATAGTGAAGACATCAAAACAATGATATTGTCACGTTCGTCATAACGAGGAGACCAAGGCGCAGAGTGAGATGAATACATTCTTCTTTATTTAAACGAAGAACACTAAACAAAACGAACGTGACGCTATAAACACGAGTGCTGACATGCAACTACACATAGACAATAACCCACAAAACCAAAATGGAAAATGGCAACCTAAATAGGATCCCCAATCAGAGACAACGATAAACAGCTGTCTCTGATTGGGAACCAATTCAGGCCACCATAGACCTACATTACCTAGACAATACCAAAAACCCATAGATATACAAAAAACCCTAGACAAGTCAAAAACACACATACCACCCTCGTCACACCCTGACCTAACCAAAATAATAAAGAAAACAAAGATAACTAAGGTCAGGGCGTGACAGATATACACATATGGAATCATGTAGTAACCAAAAAAGTGGTCGGGTGACTTGCCTAGTTAAATAAAAGTTAAATAAAAAATTGGAAAACAATACCTTGTCACAACACAACTGATTGGCTCAAACGAATTAAGAAGGAAAGAAATTCCACAAATTAACTTTTAACAAGGCACACAAGTTAACTTCTCTGGGATATGTGGGACGGTAGCGTCCCACTTGGCCAAAAGCCAGAAAAAATGTAGCGCGCCAAATTCAAAGGTATTACTATAAAAATCAATCTTTCATGAAATCACACATGAAAGACACAAAATTAAAGGTACACATGTTGTGAATCCAGCCAATATGTCTGATTTCAAAAAGGATTTACGGCGAAAGCACACAAAACGATTACGTTAGCTCAGTACATAGCCACAGAAAAACACAGCCATTTTCCCAGCAAAAGATAGTAGTCACAAAAAGCAGAAATAGAGATAAAATGAATCACTAACCTTTGATGATCTTCATCAGATGACACTCATAGGACATCATGTTACACAATACATTTATGTTTTTTTTCGAAAATGTGCATATTTATATCCACAAATCTCGGTTTACATTGGCGCCATGTTCAGAAATGCCTCCAAAATATCCGGAGAAATTGCAGAGAGCCACATCAAATAACAGAAATACTCATCATAAACTTTGATGAAAGATACATGTTTTACATAGAATTAAAGATACACTTGTTCTTAATGCAAAAGCTGTGTCAGATTTCAAAAAAACTTCGTAAAAAGCACACCATGCAATAATCTGAGACGGCGCTCAAAAATAACAACATTTCTCCGCCATGTTGGAGTCAACAGAAATACAAAATTACATCATAAATATTCCCTTCCCTTACCTTTGATCATCTTCATCAGAATGCACTCCCAGGAGTCCTAGTTCCACGATAAATCGTTTTGTTCGATAATGTCCATTACTTATGTCTAAGTAGCTACTTTTGCTAGCATGTTTAGTGCACATGTCCAAACGCTCACGCAGATGCAGGCGAACTCGGACGAAAACTTCAAAAAGTTATATAACAGGTCGAATAAACTGGTCAAACTAAGTAGAGATTCAAAAAATTTTTTTAAAAAAAATAATAAAAAAATAAAATAAAAAAGTAGAGATTCAATCTTCAGGATGTTGTTATCATATATATCCAATAACGTTCCAACCGGAGCATTCCTTCATGTCTGTAGAAGTTATGGAACACAAGGCGATATCATGAGGAAAGCGCATGACCAGGAACTGGCATTCTGCCAGACCAATGACTGAAACACCTCCCATCCGGCCCCACATCACACTAGAGGCTTCATTCCACGTTCTACAGACTGTTGACATCTAGTGGAAGGCGTGGGAAGTGCAAACAGATCCATATCTTACAGGGAATTGAATAGGCGATGAGTTGAACATTGACCAGTCTCAGAATTCTCACTTCCTTTTTGGATTATTTCTCAGGTTTTGCCTGCCATATGAGTTCTGTTATACTCACAGACATCATTCAAACAGTTTTAGAAACTTCAGAGTGTTTTATATCCAATAGTAATAATAATATGCATATATTAGCATCTGGGACAGAGTAGGAGGCAGTTCACTATGGGAACGCAATTCACCCAAAAGTGAAAATGCTGCCCCCTTTATCAAAGAAGTTAACTGAAATGCATTCCAGGTGACTAACTCATGAAGCTGGTTGAGAGAATGCCAAGTGTGGTCAAAGCTGTCATCAAGGCAAAGGGTGGCTACTTTAAAGAATCTCAAATATAAAATATAGTTTGATTTGTTTAACACATTTTTGGTTGATACATGATTCCATGTGTTATTTTCTAGTGTTGATGTCTTCACTATTATTCTACAATGTAGAAAATAGTAAAATAACTAAAAACCCTTGAATGAGTAGGTGTGTCCAAACTTTTGACTGGTACTGTAGTATACTGTATATAGATATATGATTTTTAATGCTATAAAGTGAACAAAAGTATTTATTTTATTGTATAGATCAATAAAACAAAGAAGGCTATACAATACCTATTTTCTTTACCAATATAATGTGTGACCCTCAGTTTTATGTAATTGGTATTACCTCCTTGAAAATCACTCATGACAAAGATATGCAACGACCTTGAGCATTCTCTCCAGTGGTGAACTGTTATCGGGGAGAGGTCTAAAGTAAAATGATTTGCTTATCACACGTTTAAGTATGTCATAATATGAGGATTATATTTATAAATTGGTGTCTAAATCAAAAAACGTCACTTGGTGTTAAACTAAAATAATACTGTTGGCAAAATGGTTAATCGTATCACTTAGTAAATTATTTTTAAAGGATAGATGACCTTAGATTTGAGCATTTGTGGCCATTTCAGAACATGTATTTAACGTTTCTCATTGGTCAAACCATCATTGGTGTTACTAGTCCTACTGGTGGCAGAATGTTATCATAATGGTAAACATTATTTAAAGTCATCACGCTGCCATATTAGTTGATTTAGAATGGGAAAATGGACCCAAATAGCCTACATTTATATAAATACAAATAAAAAGAAACCCGAAATACCCAAGCTCACAGTTGGCTCTACTGACGGTGTGTTTGCGAGATGCTGGACAAAAGTATTTTTTAAAGTTCCTGCGACACCTGCCGTGTTTCCAGACATCTCCGAAAACAAACAAAAAAAGACTCTCGAAGAATGAGTGCACAACTGATAAATAGTCGCTTATAGATATCCAAGTCAGTCATGTGGCTAGCTGCCGGCAGAGACTTCTATTGCACTGCAGTAACGTTGAAGAGCTCTGGCTAGGATTACTTAGCCAGCTAGAAGGATGAAGTAAGAAGCTAAAGTTAAACAAAGCCTACCTCAACAGGAGCAAAAAATACGCTACAAAGTTCTCATAATAACTTTGCGTTACAAATTGTAGGCTACTGAGACAGACGATGTGGCGATCAGTGGTTGGCACCCACCTATACCTCTATGCCCTTCTCCCAACCTATACCCCCTCCTTCCACTCCTCCTCTGCTGGTCTATTTGTCATCCCCCCTCCCATTCCGCCATGTGTGCCTGGGTCTTCAGCTTTCCCCATAGGAGAACCCTTTAAAGAACCCTTTTGGGTTCCAGGTAGAACCTTCTGTGGAAAAGGTTCTGCATGGAACCCAAAACAGTTCTACCTGGAACCAAAAAGGGTTCTCCTATGGGGAAAGCCAAAGAACCGCTTTGGAACCCTTTTTTCTAAAAGTGTAGCATACTATACTACATACTGTAGCGTCTGCTAAATGACTTAAATGTAAATGTTTAGTACTTACTATAGAATGTTGTAGTATACTGTAGAATACTATAGTAAATACTACAGTATTATATAAAAAACAGTAGTAAAAACAACAGATATTTCAGCAAAAACACTATAGTCCACATAAACAAGATTTTTAAAACTATAGTAAATACTACAGTATTTAATTTGCATATACCTTGCCCATTCGCCTCCCCATATCCCAATTTGTGCCACCCGTAAGTGAGAAACCTACATGCCAAGAATAGACCATATATTGTGTTCCTTACCAGTTATAGAAAAGATCAGAACCTCTGAACACTCCATTCAGAACCCAGTCCTACATACCTACAGGTTTTGGAACCCTAGTTCTTTTTGTATTTCTCCAGTTGGTTTCCTCAAGGAGAAAGACCCCGACTTCCATGTCAAAGAAAATCAAATAAAAACACTTTAGTAAATACTACAGTAATGTCCCAAAACACTACAGTAAATACTACAGTATTTATACTATAGTAAACTGTGGACTTCGCAAAAACACTACAGTAAATACTACATAAAAGTCTGCAAAAATACTACGGTGAATACTATAGTATACACTATAGTAAACACTATAGTATTTTTTCATGTGGGTATAGCCTTGCGTCTATGATTGACTCTGTCCTACCCCCCTTTCTGTGCCTTCCCATTTCCCTATGCATCCCGATGTGTCCCCCCAACCTAAACCCTTACCCTAAAACATATCTGTATCTTATTCCCAACCGTACCCCCTAAACCTAAACCCTTACCCTAAAACAGATCTGTATCCTATTCCCAACCCTACCCCCAAACCTAAATCCTTACCCTAAAACATAGCTGTATCCTATTCCCAACCCTACCCCCTAAACCTAAACCCTTACCCTAAAACAGATCTGTATCCTATTCCCAACCCTACTCCCTAAACCCTTACCCTTACCCTAAACCGGGTCTGTATCCTATTCCCAACCCTACCCCCTAAACCTAAACCCTTACCCTAAAACAGATCTGTATCCTATTCCCAACCCTACCCCCAAACCTAAATCCTTACCCTAAACCGGGTCTGTATCCTATTCCCAACCCTACCCCCAAACCTAAATCCTTACCCTAAAACATAGCTGTATCCTATTCCCAACCCTACCCCCTAAACCTAAACCCTTACCCTAAAACAGATCTGTATCCTATTCCCAACCCTACTCCCTAAACCTAAACCCTTACCCTAAACCGGGTCTGTATCCTATTCCCAACTCTACCCCCTAAACCTTTACCCTAAAACAGATCTGTATCCTATTCCCAACCCTACCCCCTAAACCTAAACCCTTACCCTAAACCATGTCTGTATCCTATTCCCAACCCTACCCTCTAAACCTAAACCCTTACGCTAAAACAGATCTGTATCCTATTCCCAAACCTACCCCCTAAATCTAAACCCTTACCCTAAAACAGATCTGTATCCTATTTCCAACACTACCCCCTAAACCTTTACCCTAAAACAGATCTGTATCCTATTCCCAACCCTACCCCCTAAACCTTTACCCTTAAACAGATCTGTATCCTATTCCCAACCCTACCCCCTAAACCTTTACCCTAAAACAGATCTGTATCCTATTCCCAACCCTACCCCCTAAACCTTTACCCTAAACCAGGTTCGAATCCTCTACCCAACCGCTCCCTCCTCTTCTTATCTGTCCTGTTCGCCTTGTCCTTTGTCTTTAAATTGCGCTTTTGATTGATGCACTTGATTTTATGATTTTATGTAGGCCTACTTTAATGTACAATGTCCTTGAGTGTCTTGAAAGGCATCTGAAAAATAAAATGTATTATGATTATTTTATTATTATTAAGGATGGATCAGTGCAGTTTGAGGCTGTTTCACGTCTCTGATCAGAAACTCTCCTCTCTGTCCACCACCCCATTAGTCCCGTAAACCTGACCCTAGGCAAAAATAACATTGATACATTGTCCTCCTGGTCTCTGTCTGAAAGAACCAGCCTGTTCAAATGAGCCCAGCCCAGGCCAACAGTATCAGCACTGGACCATTTAAAAGAGCTGATCAAAGCCCTGTCCCTAATTATCATCCCCAGCCTGACCAGTATAAAGACCCAGTCCTTCCATCCCCGGTCCCTGGTCTGAATCAAAAAGCTATCACCTGTCCTGTAATTAGTTTGCTGTGCATGTTGACTTGCCAGGTTTCCTCCAGACGTGATGCTTGGCATTCAGGCCAAACAGTTCAATCTTGGATTCATCAGACCAGAGAATCTTGTTTCTCAAAGTCTTTAGGTGCCTTTTTAGCAAACTCCAAGCGATCTGTCATGTGCCTTTTAATGAGTGGCTTCTGTCTGGCCACTCTACCATAAAGGCCTGATTGGTAGAGTGCTGGAGAGATGGTTGTCCTTCCGGAAGGTTCTCCCATCTCCACAGAAGAACACTGGAGCTCTGTCAGAGTGACCATCAGGTTCTTGGTCACCTCCCTGACCAAGGCTCTTCTCCCCCGATTGCACAGTTTGGCTGGGTGGCCAGCTCTAGGAGTCTTGGTGGTTCCAAACTTCTTCAATTTAAGAATGATGGAGGCCACTGTGTTATTGGGGACCTTCAATGCTGCAGTCATTTTGGTACCCTTCCCCCAACACAATCATGTCTCAGAGCTCTACAGACAATTCCTTCCACCTCATGGCTACGTTTTTGCTCTGACATGCACTGTCAACTGTGGGACCTTAAATAGACAGGTGTGTGCCTTTCCAAATCAAGTCCAATCAATTGAATTTACCACAGGTGGACCAATGATCTCAAGGATGATCAAGGGAAACAGGATGCACCTGAGATCAATTTGAATCTCTTAGCAAAGGGTCTGAATAGTTACAGTTGAAGTCAGAAGTTTACATACACTTAGGTTGGAGTCATTAAAACTCATTTTTCAACCACTCCACACATTTCTTGTTAACAAACTATAGTTTTGGCAAGTCGGTTAGGACATTTACTTTGTGCATGACATAAGTAATTTTTCCAACAATTGTTTACAGACAGACTATTTCACCTATAATTCACTGTATCACAATTCCAGTGGGTCAGAAGTTTACATACACTAAGTTGACTGTGCCTTTAAACAGCTTGGAAAATTCCAGAAATTTATGTCATGGCTTTAGAATCTTCTGATAGGCTAATCAAAAGAAATCAGCCAAGACCTCAGAAAAACATTTGTAGACCTCCACAAGTCTGGTTCATCCTTGGGAGCAATTTCCAAATGCCTGAAGGTACCACGTTCATCTGTACAAACAATAGTACGCAAGTATAAACACCATGGGACCACGCAGCCATCATACCGCTCAGGAAGGCGACGCGTTCTGTCTCCTAGAGATGAACGTACTTTGGTGCGAAAAGTGCAAATCAATCCCAGAACAACAGCAAAGGACCTTGTGAAGATGCTGGAGGAAACAGGTACAAAAGTATCTATATCCACAGTAAAACGAGTCCTATATTGACATAACCTGAAAGGCCGCTCAGCAAGGAAGAAGCCACTGCTCCAAACCCGCCATAAAAAAATCCAGACTACCGTTTGCAACTGCACATGGGGACAAAGATCATACTTTTTGGAGAAATGTCCTCTGGTCTGATGAAACAAAAATGGAACTGTTTGGCAATAATGACCATCGTTATGTTTGGAGGAAAAAGGGGGACGCTTGCAAGCCGAAGAACACCATCCCAACCATGAAGCACAGGGGTGGCAGCATCATATTGTGGGGGTGATTTTGCTGCAGGAGGGACTGGTGCAGTTCACAAAATAGATGGCATCATGAGGGAGGAAAATTATGTGGATATATTGAAGCAACATCTCAAGACATCAGTCAGGAAGTTAAAGCTTGGTCACAAATGGGTCTTCCAAATGGACAATGACCCCAAGCATACTTCCAAAGTTGTGTCAAAATGGCTTAAGGACAACAAAGTCAAGGTATTGGAGTGGCCAACACAAAGCCCTGACCTCAATCCCATAGAAAAGTTGTGGGCAGACCTGAAAAAGCGTGTGCGAGCAAGGAGGCCTACAAACCTGACTCAGTTATACCAGCTCTGTTAGGAGGAATGGGCCAAAATTCACCAAACTTATTGTGGGAAACTTGTGGAAGGCTACCCGAAACCCAACCCAAGTTAAACAATTTAAAGACAATGCTACCAAATACTAATTGAGTGTATGTAAACTTCTGATCCACTGGGGATCAAATCAAATCAAATCAAATGTTATTTGTCACATACACATGGTTAGCAGATGTTAATGCGAATGTAGCGAAATGCTTGTGCTTCTAGTTCCGACCATGCAGTAATATCTAACAAGTAATCTAACAATTTCACAACAACTACATTATACACACAAGTGTAAAGGAATTAACAAAATATGTACATAAAATTATATGAATGAGCGATGGCCGAACGGCATAGGCAAGATGCAGTAGATGGTATAGAGTACAGTATTTACATATGAGATGAGTAATGTAGGGTATGTAAACATTATATAAAGTGGCATTGTTTAAAGTGGCTAGTGATACATTTATTACATACATTTTTCATTATTAAAGTGGCTAGAGATGAATCAGTATGTTGGCAGCAGCCACTCAATGTTAGTGATGGCTGTTTAACAGTCTGATGGCCTTGAGATAGAAGCTGTTTTTCAGTCTCTCGGTCCCCGCTTTGATGCACCTGTACTGACCTCACCTTCTGGATGATAGCGGGGTGAACAGGCAGTGGCTCGGGCGGTTGTTGTCCTTGATGATCTTTTTGGCCTTCCTGTGACATCGGGTGGTGTAGGTGTCCTGGAGGGCAGGTAGTTTGCCCCCGGTGATGCGTTGTGCAGACCTCACTACCCTCTGGAGAGCCTTACGGTTGTGAGCGGAGCAGTTGCCGTACCAGGCGGTGATGCAGCCCGACAGGATGCTCTCGATTGTGCATCTGTAAAAGTTTGTGAGTGTTTTTGGTGACAAGCCGAATTTCTTCAGCTTCCTGAGGTTGAAGAGGCGCTGCTGCGCCTTCTTCTCCACTCTGTCTGTGTGGGTGGACCATTTCAGTTTGTCCGTGATGTGTACGCCGAGGAACTTAAAACCTTCCACCTTCTCTACTACTGTCCCGTCGATGTGGATAGGTGGCTGCGCCTTCTGCTGTTTCCTGAAGTCCACGATCATCTCCTTTGTTTTGTTGACATTGAGTGTGAGGTTATTTTCCTGACACCACACTCCGAGGGCCCTCACCTCCTCCCTGTAGGCCGTCTCGTCGTTGTTGGTAATCAAGCCTAACACTGTAGTGTCATCTGCAATCTTGATGATTGAGTTGGAGGCGTGCATGGCCACGCAGTCATGGGTGAACAGGGAGTACAGGAGAGGGCTGAGAACGCCCTTGTGGGGCCCCAGTGTTGAGGATCAGCGGGGTGGAGATGTTGTTACCTACCCTCACCACCTGGGGGCGGCACGTCAGGAAGTCCAGGACCCAGTTGCACAGGGTGGGGTCGAGACCCAGGGTCTCGAGCTTAATGACGAGTTTGGAGGTTACTATGGTGTTAAATGCTGAGCTGTAGTCGATGAACAGCATTCTTACATAGGTATTCCTCTTGTCCAGATGGGTTAGGGCAGTGTGCAGTGTGATTGCGATTGCGTTGTCTGTGGACCTATTGGGGTGGTAAGCAAATTGGAGTGGGTCTAGGGTGTCAGGTAGGGTGGAGGTGATATGGTCCTTGACTAGTCTCTCAAAGCACTTCATGATGATGGAAGTGAGTGCTACAGGGCGATAGTCATTTAGCTCAGTTACCTTCGCTTTCTTGGGAAGAGGAACAATGGTGGCCCTCTTGATGCATGTGGGAACAGCAGACTGGGATAAGGATTGATTGAATATGTCCGTAAACACACCAGCCAGCTGGTCTGCGCATGCTCTGAGGACGCGGCTGGGGATGCCGTCTGGGCCGGCAGCCTTGCGAGGGTTTACACGTTTAAATGTTTTACTCACATTGGCTGCAGTGAAGGAGAGCCCGCAGGTTTTGGTAGCGGGCCGTGTCAGTGGCACTGTGTTGTCCTCAAAGCGAGCAAAGAAGTTGTTTAGTTTGTCTGGGAGCAAGACATCGTGGTCCGCGACGGGGCTGGTTTTCCTTTTGTAGTCCGTGATTGACTGTAGACCCTGCCACATACCTCTCGTGCCTGAGCCGTTGAATTGTGACTCTACTTTGTCTATACTGACGCTTAGCTTGTTTGATTGCCTTGCGGAGGGAATAGCTACACTGTTTGTATTCGGTCATGTTTCCGGTCACCTTGCCCTGATTAAAAGCAGTGGTTCGCGCTTTCAGTTTTTGCGTGAATGCTGCCATCAATCCACGGTTTCTGGTTGGGGAATGTTTTAATAGACGCTGTGGGTACAACATCACCGATGCACTTGCTAATAAACTCTCTCACCGAATCAGCGTATTCATCAATGTTATTGTCCGACACTATGCGGAACATATCCCAGTCCACGTGATCGAAGCAATCTTGAAGCGTGGAATCCGATTGTTCGGACCAGCGTTGAACAGACCTGAGCACGGTCGCTTCCTGTTTTAGTTTCTGTCTATAGGCTAGGAGCAACAAAATGGAGTCGTGGTCAGATTTTCCGAAAGGGCTTTATATGCGTCGCGTAAGTTAGAATAACAATGATCCAAGGTTTTGCCAGCCTGGGTCGCACATTCGATATGCTGATAAAATGATAACATTTAGGGAGCCTTGTTTTCAGATTAGCCTTGTTAAAATCCCCAGTTACAATAAATGCAGCCTCAGGATATGTGGTTTCCAGTTTACATAGAGTTAAATAAAGTTATTTCAGGGCCGTCGATGTGTCTGATTGGGGCGGGATATACACGACTGTGATTATGATCGAAGAGAATTCTCTTGGCAGATAATGCGGTCGCATTTGATTGTAAGGAATTCTAGGTCAGGTGAACAAAAGGACTTGAGTTCCTGTATGTTTTTATGATCACACCACATCTCGTTAATCATAAGGCATACACCCCCGGCCTTCTTCTTACCAGAGACATGTTTGTTTCTGTCGGCGCAATGCGTGAAGAAGCCGGGTGGCTGTACCGACTCTGATGACGTATCCCGAGTGAGCCATGTTTCCGTGAAACAAAGAACGTTACAATCTCTGATGTCTCTCTGGAAGGGAACCCTTGCTCGAATTTTGTCTACCTTGTTGTCAAGAGACTGGACATTGGCGAGTAGTATGCTCGGGAGTGGTGCGCGATGAGCCCGTCTACGGAGCCTGACCAGAAGACCGCTCCCTCTGCCCCTTCTGCGGCGCCGTTGTTTTGGGTTTACGGCTGGGATCTGATCCATTGTCCTGGGTGGTGGACCAAACAGAGGATCCGCTTCGGGAAAGTCGTATTCCTGGTCGTAATGTTGGTGAGTTGACGTTGCTCTTATATCCAATAGTTCCTCCCGACTGTATGTAATAAAACGTAATATTTCCTGAGGTAGCAATGTAAGAAATAACACATAAAAAAACAAAATACTACATAGTTTCCTAGGAACGCGAAGCGAGGCGGCCATCTCTGTCGGCGCCAGCCATCTCCGCCGGCCATGTGATGAAAGAAATAAAAGCTGAAATAAATCATTCTCTACTATTATTTCGACAGTCCACATTCTTAAAATAAAGTGGTGATCCTAATTGACCTAAGACAGGGACTTTTTACTAGGATTAAATGTCAGGAATTGTGAAAAACTGAGTTTAAATGTATTTGGCTAAGGTGTATGTAAACTTCCGACTTCAACTGTATGTAGTGATGATACTATTGACATATGTAGTGATGATACTATTGATATATGTAGTGATGATACTATTAACATATGTAGTGATGATACTATTGACATATGTAGTGATGATACTATTGATATATGTAGTGATGATACTATTGACATATGTAGTGATGATACTATTGACATATGTAGTAATGATACTATTAACATATGTAGTGATGATACTATTGACATATGTAGTGATGATACTATTGACATATGTAGTGATGATACTATTAACATATGTAGTGATGATACTATTAACATATGTAGTGATGATACTATTGATATATGTAGTGATGATACTATTGACATATGTAGTGATGATACTATTGACATATGTAGTAATTATACTATTAACATATGTAGTGATGATACTATTGACATATGTAGTGATGATTTATTAACATATGTAGTAATGATACTATTGACATATGTAGTGATGATACTATTGATATATGTAGTGATGATACTATTAACATATGTAGTGATGATACTATTGATATATGTAGTGATGATACTATTAACATATGTAGTGATGATACTATTGACATATGTAGTGATGATTTATTAACATATGTAGTGATGATACTATTAACATATGTAGTAATGATACTATTAACATATGTAGTGATGATACTATTGACATATGTAGTAATGATACTATTAACATATGTAGTGATGATACTATTAACATATGTAGTGATGATACTATTGACATATGTAGTAATGATACTATTAACATATGTAGTGATGATACTATTGACATATGTAGTGATGATACTATTGACATATGTAGTGATGATACTATTGACATATGTAGTGATGATACTATTGACATATGTAGTGATGATACTATTGACATATGTAGTGATGATACTATTAACATATGTAGTGATGATACTATTGATATATGTAGTGATGATACTATTGACATATGTAGTGATGATACTATTGACATATGTAGTGATGATTTATTAACATATGTAGTGATGATACTATTGACATATGTAGTAATGATACTATTAACATATGTAGTGATGATACTATTGATATATGTAGTGATGATACTATTAACATATGTAGTGATGATACTATTGACATATGTAGTGATGATTTATTAACATATGTAGTGATGATACTATTAACATATGTAGTGATGATACTATTGACATATGTAGTGATGATTTATTAACATATGTAGTGATGATACTATTGACATATGTAGTGATGATACTATTAACATATGTAGTGATGATACTATTGACATATGTAGTGATGATACTATTGACATATGTAGTGATGATACTATTAACATATGTAGTGATGATACTATTAACATATGTAGTGATGATACTATTAACATATGTAGTGATGATACTATTAACATATGTAGTGATGATACTATTAACATATGTAGTGATGATACTATTAACATATGTAGTGATGATACTATTAACATATGTAGTGATGATACTATTAACATATGTAGTGATGATACTATTAACATATGTAGTGATGATACTATTAACATATGTAGTGATGATACTATTAACATATGTAGTGATGATACTATTAACATATGTAGTGATGATACTATTAACATATGTAGTGATGATACTATTGACATATGTAGTGATGATTTATTAACATATGTAGTGATGATACTATTGACATATGTAGTGATGATACTATTAACATATGTAGTGATGATACTATTGACATATGTAGTGATGATACTATTAACATATGTAGTGATGATACTATTAACATATGTAGTGATGATACTATTGACATATGTAGTGATGATACTATTAACATATGTAGTGATGATACTATTAACATATGTAGTGATGATACTATTGACATATGTAGTGATGATACTATTAACATATGTAGTGATGATACTATTAACATATGTAGTGATGATACTATTAACATATGTAGTGATGATACTATTAACATATGTAGTGATGATACTATTGATATATGTAGTGATGATACTATTAACATATGTAGTGATGATACTATTGACATATGTAGTGATGATTTATTAACATATGTAGTGATGATACTATTGACATATGTAGTGATGATACTATTGACATATGTAGTGATGATTTATTAACATATGTAGTGATGATACTATTAACATATGTAGTGATGATACTATTGACATATGTAGTGATGATACTATTGACATATGTAGTGATGATACTATTGACATATGTAGTGATGATTTATTAACATATGTAGTGATGATACTATTAACATATGTAGTGATGATACTATTGACATATGTAGTGATGATACTATTGATATATGTAGTGATGATACTATTGACATATGTAGTGATGATACTATTGACATATGTAGTGATGATACTATTGGCATATGTAGTGATGATACTATTGATATATGTAGTGATGATACTATTGACATATGTAGTGATGATACTATTAACATATGTAGTGATGATACTATTAACATATGTAGTGATGATACTATTAACATATGTAGTGATGATACTATTGACATATGTAGTGATGATACTATTGACATATGTAGTGATGATACTATTGACATATGTAGTGATGATACTATTTACATACAGTGGGGAGAACAAGTATTTGATACACTGCCGATTTTGCAGGTTTTCCTACTTACAAAGCATGTAGAGGTCTGTCATTTTTATCATAGGTACACTTCAACTGTGAGAGACGGAATCTAAAACAAAAATCCAGAAAATCACATTGTATGATTTTTAAGTAATTCATTTGCATTTTATTGCATGACATAAGTATTTGATCACCTACCAACCAGTAAGAATTCCGGCTCTCACAGACCTATTCGTTTTTCTTTAAGAAGCCCTCCTGTTCTCCACTCATTACCTGTATTAACTGCACCTGTTTGAACTCGTTACCTGTATAAAAGACACCTGTCCACACACTCAATCAAACAGACTCCAACCTCTCCACAATGGCCAAGACCAGAGAGCTGTGTAAGGACATCAGGGATAAATTGTAGACCTGTACAAGGCTGGGATGGGCTACAGGACAATAGCCAAGCAGCTTGGTGAGAAGGCAACAACTGTTGGCACAATTATTAGAAAATGGAAGAAGTTCAAGATGACGGTCAATCACCCTCGGTCTGGGGCTCCATGCAAGATCTCACCTCGTGGGGCATCAATGATCATGAGGAATGTGAGGGATCAGCCCAGAATGTACTGTAGTGTGCCTTTTTACAGTAGCACTCATGACTATTCTGTCTTTACAAATGTTACTCTAGCAAAGCTTGAAATGGAATAAGATGGGAATATCTGTTCCCTATAGAGTCTTGTGCTCACAACATTCAACCATATTATACAAATAGCAAAGAAATAGAGAGATACCCAGAGAGAGAGAAACAAAGTGATTGAGAGAGAGAGAGAGAAGGGAGAGACCCAGAGAGACCCAGCTAGAGAGAATATTAAATAACCCATTTCTCTGTCCTCTGTGCTGGCTGGAGAATTTGGAGAGCCCTCCTGAGACCTGTCCACCTGAGCATATACCTGTGTAGCCGAGAGGAGAGGGGGACCAGCCAAGCAGAGCAGCTTTTACCTGTACAGGGAAGAAAAGAGAAGTCAGCACCTGAGTGCCTACCTGCAAATGGCTATGAGGCGAGGAGAGGGGAGGGGAGGAGAGCAGTGCAAGCAGAGGAGAGGAGAGAGAAGGAGAGGAGAGAGGAGAGCAGAGGAGAAGAGAGGATAGCAGCGGATAGGAGAGGAGAGGGAAGAAGAGAGGCGTGGAGTGGAAATAAGGAGAGGAGAGATGATGAGAGAAGAAGAGAGAGCAGAGCCAGAGGAAGTCTATCTACTTGATCCTGTCCAGTTAGCAAGGAGGTTGTGTGATCATTGTGATGTCATGCAAGGTGTTCAGCTCGGACTCCTTCACCACCCTGGCAGGAGACTCCCTGCCACTCCTCCTTCACCACGCCTGCGCTGCCGACTGCTTGCTCTCCTCCGCCTCCACACACACACACACACACACACACACACACACACACACACACACACACACACACACACACACACACACACACACACACACACACACACACACACACACACACACACACACACACACACACACACACACACACACACACACACACACACACACACACACACAACATGATGTCCACAGGTAACCTCTCACCCCCACCGCCTACCTGAGAATGGCTAAGAGGAGAGGAGAGGGTAGGGGAGGAGAGCAGAGGAGAGAGAAGGAGAACGGAGAAGAGAGGAGAGCCGAGGAGAGAGAAGGAGAAGAGAGGGGAGGGGAGGGGAGAGAAGGAGAGGGGGGGAGAGGAGGAGAAGAGAGGAGAGCAGAGGAGAGCAGAAGGAGAAGAGAGGGGAGGGGAGGGGAGAGAAGGAGAGGGGGGAGAGGAGAGGAGGAGAAGAGAGGAGAGCAGAGGAAAGCAGAAGAGAGGGAAGGAGAGTGGAGAGGTGAGAGAGAAGGAGAGGAGAAAAGAGGAGAGCAGAAGAGAGGGAAGGAGAGAGGAGAGGAGAGAAGAGCAGAACTGAGGAAGTCTATCTACTTGATCCTGTCTAGGTAGCATGGAGGTTGTGTGATCATTGTGATGTCATGCCAGGCGTTCAGCTCTGACGCCTTCACCACGCCTACGCTGCTGACTGCCTGCCCTCCTCCACCTCCACACACAACATGGTGTCTGCAGGTAGCCTCTCACCCCCACCCCAAACCCATAACCTCTGAGTCCTAACCTCTGATTGGATTGAAACACACTTGTCTCTCTAAACCATTTCCATACTTCTAACAGTGGTGTTTGGTCATGTTCTCTGTGCTTTGCAATCTGGGCTGCAGAGTGACAGAAATGTATGAACTTACACCCTCACACTGGCACGCTCATGCGCATACACACATGCATGCACATGCACACACATGACAGCTGAGGATGACGATTTGAACAGTAATGCTTGCACAGTTTATCATAAGATTCAGTCAGCATTCTGATTAACAGCCTGCTACCATTGAACAGACTGAAGCCTCCATTCAGACAGTGATGTGAATGGTGTATTCTCTTTCCTATTGGAATTTTTGGAAGCAGTGGAAGCATTTTTTTTACAGGCCTATAATATATCCATCCTGTCTGAGTGTTTCAATCCAATCTAATGTGAGCCAAAGTACATCAGGCAGGGAAGGAGAAATTCCATAGACAAGTAGTCGTTTGTTTAAATGCATTTAAATTATGTAAATGTGTCTAATCAGCTCATTGTCCCTGCTGTGTCTGTCTGTAGATAATTATTACTGTAGTATGTAGTGTAATTAGACTTCACCAGAAGAACACAACACCTGCTGATTGAGATTAAATGTTCTGTCCATTGTCATTGAAAATGAGCCCACACTATGCGGAATGTAATTAACTAAATCAACACTACAGCTTCTACAATAAAGAATGGAAACCAAGCACAATTCTATCGGTATCACTCAATGCAGTTTCTTTCAGAAACAGGTGTACCCGTGGGCACTTAAAAATATTATTTTATGGGTACAACAAAAAGCCATGTCTAAACTGATTTAAGGTCTCTCTCCCTCACTCCCCCTCTGATGATGATGGTGATGATGATTATGATGATGAAGGTTTCCTCCCTAGCTCAGAAGATGCTGTCTGACCGTATATCTCAGACCAGAATCCTCCAGACCTGCAGCGTCCCGCAACCCAACATGGTTAACGGAGCAAACACACTGCAAAGTACACACACGATGGCGTCTGATTGGCGTAGCAGTCGGGCGTAGCCAGCCTCAGCCCGGTTAATTCCTGCCAGTCTGCACAGCACGATATCAACCCAGAGCATATCGGACTACTTTTTCTTTACCACATCTCCAGATTCCTACCGCAAGCTCTGAAACTTTACTCCGGATCATCGCAGCTAGCTAGCTGCTATCCGAGTGGCTACTCCTGGCTAACGTCTCTGTCCCGAAGCAAGCACCAGTTAGCCTGCAGCTGGCCTCGAGCTAGGCCCATCTCCCGGCTAGCCGAAGAGATCCATCAGACAATTCCTGGGTTTCAATACCTCTTTTGCCAATTGGCCTGGACCCTTTGCTGCCGACACGGAGCCCCGCCGATCCATCACGACTGGTCTGCCAACGTAACCGTCCGAGGGGGTTTCAACAGGCTCTTCCGTTGCGACGTCACCCTGAGGCCCATCTGCTAGCCTGCTATCCCCGGCCTGCTAGCTGTCTGAATTGCCGTGTCTCCAGCTCGCCTAGCTACTCGCTGGACCCTATGATCACTCGGCTACACATGCCTCTCCCTAATGTCAATATACCTTGTCTATTGCTGTTTTGGTTAGTGATTTTTGTGTTATTTCACTGTAGAGCCTCCGGCCCTGCTCAATATGCCTTAGCTAGCCCTTTTATTCCACCCCCCACACATGCGGTGACCTCACCTGGCTTAAATGGTGCCTCTAGAGACAAAACCTCTCTCATTGTCACTCAATGCCTAGGTTTACCTCCACTGTACTCACATCCTACCATACCCTTGTCTGTACATTATGCCTTGAATCTATTCTTCCGCGCCCAGAAATCTGCTCCTTTAATTCTCTGTTTCGAACGCACTAGACGACCAGTTCTTTTAGCCTTTAGTCGTACTCTTATCCTACACCTCCAGTAGGATAACTCCAATGGTGATGTAGAGATTAACCCTGCAACCCCCAGCATCACTCCCATTCCCCAGGCACTCTCATTTGTTGACTTGTGTAACCATAAAAGCCTTGGTTTCATGCATGTTAACATTAGAAGCCTCCTCATCTAAGTTTGTTTTATTCACTGCTTAAGCACACTCAGCCAACCCTGATGTCCTAGCCGTGTCTGAATCCTGGCTTAGGAAGGCCACCAAAAATCCTGAAATTTCCATCCTTAACTATAACATTTTCCGACAAGATAGAACTGCCAAAGGGGGCGGAGTTGCAATCTACTGCAGAGTTCTGTCATACTATCCAGGTCTGTGCCCAAACAATTCGAGCTTATACTTTTAAAAATCCACCTTTCCAGAAACAAGTCTCTCACCGTTGCCGCTTGTTATAGACTCCCTTCAACCCCCAGCTGTGCCCTGGACACCATATGTGAATTGATCGCCCCCCATCTATCTTCAGAGTTCGTAATGTTAGGTGACCTAAACTGGGACATGCTTAAAACTTCTTGTGAATAGGGGGCGCTGTTTTCACTTTGGTAAAAAATTGTGCCCAATTTAAACGGCCTCGTATTCTATTCTAGATCGTACAATATGCATATTATTATTACTATTGGATAGAAAACACTCTCAAGTTTCTAAAACTGTTTGAATTATATCTGTGAGTAAAACAGAACTCATTTGGCAGCAAACTTCCAGACAGGAAGTGAAAAATCTGAAAACGATGCTCTGTTCCAGGGCCTGCCTATTCAATTGCCTAATATTTATGGATTTGAATGCACTGCATACGCCTTCCACTAGATGTCAACAGGCAGTGGAAGGTGGAATGGGGTGTCTAGCTTGATCTGAGGTCGAACAAGAGCTCTTGGAATGACGTGACCAGAATTTCCTTTCTCTACCTAGGTGCGGGAAGGACATCAACATTGGCTTCTGAAAAGCGTTCGGTATACACGGTGGATATCTCCGGCTCTGATTTTATTTGATAGATGTGATAAAAATATCATAAAGTAGTTTTTTTCAACCGAGTTGTATCAGTTTATTCAACGTTTATTGCGACTTTTGGAATTTTCCTTTCTTTGCGTCAGGAGAAGATGGGCATGTTCGCACCACATGGCTAGCTAAGGTTGCTAATTCGACAGGAGAAAAGGACATTCTAAAACCAAACAACGATTTATTCTGGACTTAGGACTCCTTGTACAAGATTCTGATGGAAGCTCAGCAAAAGTAAGAACAATTTATGATTTTATTTCGTATTTCTGTGGAAAATGTTGAGTCCTATTTTCCGCCCTTTTTGCGAGCGCTGTCTCGCTATAACGTAAGCTGTTTGTTATGGTAAAGTTATTTTTAAAAATCTAACACGGCGGTTGCATTAAGAACTAGTGTATCTTTCATTTGCTGTCCAACATGTATTTTTTAGTAAAGTTTATGATGAGTTCTTTGGTCAGATTAGGTGAGTGTCCAAACTAGCTTCGGACAATTTGGTGAATCGATGCTACATATTCACAATGTATAACCACGGTTTGCAGCTCAAAATATGCAAATTTTCGAACAAAACATAAGTGTATTGTATAACCTGATGTTATAAGACTGTCATCTGATGAAGTTGGTCAAGGTTAGTGATTAATTTTATATCTTTTGCTGGTTTTTGCGATCGCTACCTTTTGCTGCTGATTACATTTACATTTACATTTAAGTCATTTAGCAGACGCTCTTATCCAGAGCGACTTACAAATTGGTGCATTCACCTTATGATATCCAGTGGAACAACCACTTTACAATAGTGCATCTAACTCTTTTAAGGGGGGGGGGGGGGTTAGAAGGATTACTTTATCCTATCCTAGGTATTCCTTAAAGAGGTGGGGTTTCAGGTGTCTCCGGAAGGTGGTGATTGACTCCGCTGACCTGGCGTCGTGAGGGAGTTTGTTCCACCATTGGGGTGCCAGAGCAACGAACAGTTTTGACTGAGCTGAGCGGGAACTGTACTTCCTCAGAGGTAGGGAGGCGAGCAGGCCAGAGGTGGATGAACGCAGTGCCCTTGTTTGGGTGTAGGGCCTGATCAGAGCCTGAAGGTACGGAGGTGCCGTTCCCCTCACAGCTCCGTAGGCAAGCACCATGGTCTTGTAGCGGATGCGAGCTTCAACTGGAAGCCAGTGGAGAGAGCGGAGGAGCGGGGTGACGTGAGAGAACTTGGGAAGGTTGAACAACAGACGGGCTGCGGCGTTCTGGATGAGTTGTAGGGGTTTAATGGCACAGGCAGGGAGCACAGCCAACAGCGAATTGCAGTAATCCAGACGGGAGATGACAAGTGCCTGGATTAGGACCTGCGCCGCTTCCTGTGTGAGGCAGGGTCGTACTCTGCGAATGTTGTAGAGCATGAACCTACAGGAACGGGTCACCGCCTTGATGTTAGTTGAGAACGACAGGGTGTTGTCCAGGATCACGCCAAGGTTCTCAGCACTCTGGGAGGAGGACACAATGGAGTTGTCAACCGTGATGGCGAGATCATGGAACGGGCAGTCCTTCCCCGGGAGGAAGAGCAGCTCTGTCTTGCCGAGGTTCAGCTTGAGGTGGTGATCCGTCATCCACACTGATATGTCTGCCAGACATGCAGAGATGCGATTCACCACCTGGTTATCAGAAGGGGGAAAGGAGAAGATTAATTGTGTGTCGTCTGCATAGCAATGATAGGAGAGACCATGTGAGGATATGACAGAGCCAAGTGACTTGGTGTATAGCGAGAATAGGAGAGGGCCTAGAACAGAGCCCTGGGGGACACCAGTGGTGAGAGCATGTGGTGCGGAGACAGATTCTCGCCACGCCACCTGGTAGGAGCGACCTGTCAGGTAGGACGCAATCCAAGCGTGGGCCGCGCCGGAGATGCCCAACTCGGAGAGGGTGGAGAGGAGGATCTGATGGTTCACAGTATCAAAGGCAGCCGATAGGTCTAGAAGGATGAGAGCAGAGGAGAGAGAGTTAGCTTTAGCAGTGCGGAGCGCCTCCGTGACACAGAGAAGAGCAGTCTCAGTTGAATGACTAGTCTTGAAACCTGACTGATTTGGATCAAGAAGGTCATTCTGAGAGAGATAGCAGGAGAGCTGGCCAAGGACGGCACGTTCAAGAGTTTTGGAGAGAAAAGAAAGAAGGGATACTGGTCTGTAGTTGTTAACATCGGAGGGATCGAGTGTAGGTTTTTTCAGAAGGGGTGCAACTCTCGCTCTCTTGAAGACGGAAGGGACGTAGCCAGCGGTCAAGGATGAGTTGATGAGCGAGGTGAGGTAAGGGAGAAGGTCTCCGGAAATGGTCTGGAGAAGAGAGGAGGGGATAGGGTCAAGCGGGCAGGTTGTTGGGCGGCCGGCCGTCACAAGACGCGAGATTTCATCTGGAGAGAGATGGGAGAAAGAGGTCAAAGCACAGGGTAGGGCAGTGTGAGCAGAACCAGCGGTGTCGTTTGACTTAGCAAACGAGGATCGGATGTCGTCGACCTTCTTTTCAAAATGGTTGACGAAAATCTTATTGACTAAAATGATAGTTGGCTAGCTGGTTAGCTAGCAGTGTTGCTAGCAGTGTTGACTAGGTAGGAGAACGGCGGCGCTAGCTAACGGCGGCGCTAGCTAACCTCGATAATTACTCGATAATTACTCTAAACTACACAATTATCTTAGATACAAAGACAGCAAAGACAACTATGTAGCTAGCTAACTAACACTACACTAATCAAGTCGTTCCGTAGTCGTTCCGTAGTCTACACTAATCAAGTCGTTCCGTTGTAATGTAAATGATAATCGACCTGGCCATCGACCTGGCCAAGGCTTTCGACTCTGTCAATCACCATATTCTTATCGGCAGACTCAGTAGCCTCGGTTTTTCTAATGACTGCCTTGCCTGGTTCACCAACTACTTTGCAGACAGAGTTCAGTGTGTCAAATCGGAGGGCATGTTGTCCGGTCCTCTGGCAGTCTCTATGGGGGTACCACAGGGTTCAATTCTCGGGCCGACTCTTTTCTCTGTATACATCAATGATGTTGCTCTTACTGCGGGCGATTCCCTGATCCACCTCTACGCAGACGACACCATTCTATATACTTCCGGCCCTTCCTTGGACACTGTGCTATCTAACCTCCAAACGAGCTTCAATGCCATACAACACTCCTTCCGTGGCCTCCAACTGCTCTTAAACGCTAGTAAAACCAAATGCATGCTTTTCAACCGTTCGCTGCCTGCACCCGCACGCCCGACTAGCATCACCACCCTGGACGGTTCCGACCTAGAATATGTGGACATTTATAAGTACCTAGGTGTCTGGCTAGACTGCAAACTCTCCTTCCAGACTCATATCAAACATCTCCAATCCAAAATCAAATCAAGAATCGGCTTTTTATTCCGCAACAAAGCCTCCTTCACTCACGCCGCCAAACTTACCCTAGTAAAACTGACTATCCTACCGATCCTCGACTTCGGCGATGTCATCTACAAAATAGCTTCCAATACTCTACTCAGCAAACTGGATGCAGTTTATCACAGTGCCATTCGTTTTGTTACTAAAGCACCTTATACGACCCACCACTGCGACCTGTATGCCCTAGTCGGCTGGCCCTCGCTACATGTTCGTCGTCAGACCCACTGGCTCCAGGTCATCTACAAGGCTATGCTAGGTAAAGTGCCGCCTTATCTCAGTTCACTGGTCACGATGGCTACACCCACCCGCAGCACGCGCTCCAGCAGGTGTATCTCACTGATCATCCCTAAAGCCAAAACCTCATTTGGACGCCTTTCCTTCCAGTTCTCTGCTGCCTGCGACTGGAACGAATTGCAAAAATCTCTGAAGTTGGAGACTTTTATCTCCCTCAACAACTTTAAAAATCTGCTATCCGAGCAGCTAACCGATCGCTGCAGCTGTACATAGTCCATCTGTAAACTACCCACCCAATTTACCTACCTCACCCCCCATACTGCTTTTATTTATTTACTTTTCTGCTCTTTTGCACACCAGTATCTCTTCTTGCACATGATCATCTGATGATTTATCACTCCAGTGTTAATCTGCTAAATTGTAATTATTCGATTTATTGCCTACCTCATGCCTTTTGCACACATTGTATATAGATTCTCTTTTTTTCTACCATGTTATTGACTTGTTTATTGTTTACTCAATGTGTAACTCTGTGTTGTCTGTTCACACTGCTATGCTTTATCTTGGCCAGGTCGCAGTTGCAAATGAGAACTTGTTCTCAACTAGCCTACCTGGTTAAATAAAGGTGAAATAAAAAAATAAAAAATAAAAATAAAATAAAAAATATGCATTTGTGTGTTTGGCTATTGTGGTAAGCTAATATAATGCTATATTGTGTTTTCGCTGTAAAACACTTAAAATATTGGCTGGATTCACAAGATGTTTATCTTTCATTTGCTGTACACCATGTATTTTTCAGATGAGTATTTAGGTATTTCACGTTGCTCTCTGTAATTATTCTGGCTGCTTTGGTGATATTTTTGATGGTAGCTGCAATGTAAAACTATGATTTATACCTCAAATATGCACATTTTCGAACAAAACATACATTTATTGTATAACATGTTATAACATGTCATCTGTCAGACTGTCATCTGATGAAGTTGTTTCTTGGTTAGTGACTAATTATATCTCTATTTGGTCGGTTTTGTGATAGCTACCTATGCGGTAGAAAAATTGTGAAAATATGCGGTTGAGTCTTTTGCTATTGTGGTTAGCTAATAGAAATACATATTGTGTTTTCGCTGTAAAACATTTTAAAAATCGGAAATTATGGCTGGATTCACAAGATGTTTATCTTTCATTTGCTGTATTGGACTTGTGATTTCATGAAAATTATATTATATGATATCCCTGTCGCGTTAGGCTAGGCTATGCTAGTCAGCTTTTTTGATGAGGAGGATCCCGGATCCGGGAGAGAGAAGCGGTAGAGGTTTTAACACCCCGGCCGTCCTACAATCTAAGCTAGATGCCCTCAATCTCACACAAATTATCAAGGAACCTACCAGGTACAACCCTACATCTGTAACCATGGGCACCCTCTTAGATATCATCCTGACCAACTTGCCCTCTAAATACACCTCTGCTGTCTTCAACCAGGACCTCAGCGATCACTGCCTCATTGCCTGCGTGCGTAATGGTTCCGCGGTAAAACGACCACTGTCAAACACTCCCTAAAACACTTCAGCGAGCAGGCCTTTCTAATCGACCTGGCCCGGGTATCCTGGAAGGATATTGACCTCATCCCGTCGGTAGAGGATGCCTGGTTGCTCTTCAAAAGTGCTTTCCTCTCCATCTTAAATAACCCCCAACACTACTCAGCAAACTGGATGTAGTCTATCACAGTGCCATCCGTTTTGTCACCAAAGCCCCATATACTACCCACCACTGCAACCTGTATGCTCTCGTTGTCTGGCCCTCACTACATATTCGTTGCCAAACCCACTGGCTCCAGGTCATCTGTAAGTCTTTGCTAGGTAAGTGAAAGTGAAGTGAAAGACTAAAGTCACATACATGGGATGCTTTAGTGAATTTCAGAATGTCTGGAATAGAAAAGGCAGAAACAAAACAATTCAATAGCATTACTTTTTTTAAATTATTTTTTTTAAGAACAAAATAAATAAAATAACATTCTTTAACACACACGATTACAGACATGTATTGCTTTCTTGTCCATGTTGCATATATCTCTGTCTGACACACAAGGGTCATCCCCAAAGCCAACACTTACTTTGGCCGCCTTTCCTTCCAGTTCTCTGCTGCCAATGACTGGAACGAATTGCAAAAATCCCTTAAGCTGGAGTCTTATATCTCCCTCTCTAACTTTAAGCATCAGCTGTCAGAGCAGCTTACCGATCACTGTACCTGTACACAGCCAATATGTAAATAGCACAGCCAACTACCTCATCCCCATATTATTACTTACCCTCTTGCTCTTTTGCACCCCAGTATCTCTACTTGCACATCATCATCTGCACATCTATCACTCCAGTGTTAATGCTAAATTGTAATTATTTTGCCTCTATGGCGTATTTATTGCCTACCTCCCTACTCTTCTACATTTACACACACACACAGCACAACATTAATACATCTACACTCCCCTCTAGTGGCTTTAGCTGGTATCACGGTTGATGTTTCTCTGTTTCTCTTAATATACTGTATTTAGGTTCCTTGTCTGTATACGTTTCCAGAGCATGGTCTGGGTCACGACCGTCTAGTTTCTGGGAGAAGATCACCCAGATAACTCTAACCCCTGACCAATAGAATTTGAGTTCTGGTGTGACCTCATTCCTTTACTGGACCAATTTATGATTCCATGTCTGGCAGTTGTAAAAACGAATGATAGTAATATACTCCCATGTCTTTGTTATGATCCATTTATCTGAAATGTAATATATGAAACTGAATGATTATGTGCAGTACCAGTCAAAAGTTTGGACACACCTACTAATTTTCTTTAATTTTACTATTTTCTACATTGTAGAATAATAGTGAAGACATCAAAACTATGAAATAACACATATAGAATCATGTAGTAACCAAAAAAGTCTTAAACAATCAAAATATATTTTATATTTGAGATTCTTCAAAGTGGCCACCCTTTGCCTTGATGACATCTTTGCACACTCTTGGCATTCTCTCAACCAGCTTTATGAGGAATGCTTTTCCAACAGTCTTGTGACATCGGCTGATGTAAAAAGGGCTTTATAAGTCAATTTGATTGATTGAAGGAGTTCCCACATAAGCTGAGCACTTGTTGGCTGCTTTTCCTTCACTCTTCAGTCCAACTCATCCCAAACCATCTCAACTGGGTTGAGGTCAGATGATTGTGGAGGCCAGGTCATCTGATGCAGCACTCCATCACTCTCCTTCTTGGTCAAATAGCCCTTACACAGCCTGGAGGTGTGTTTTGGGTCATTGTCCTGTTGAAAAATAAATGATAGTCCCACTAAGCGCAAACCAGATGGGATGGAGTATCGCTGCAGAATGCTGTGGTAGCCATGTTGGTTAAGTATGCCTTGAATTCTAAATAGAATTGATGTGTCCATACTTTTGACTGGTACTGTAGGTAAACACCTAATTTATTGACAGATTTGTGTTTTCGAGTCAGATATACAGTATCTTCAAACCCAGAGAGAGAGAAGACTATATACAGACATTCGCAGACATTTTGATTTGTAATTAATCAAAACCCACTGTCCCAGTTTTATGTGTCATTTTCCATACTTACTGATTTGTTGATGTGTTTTCCATTAATAAATACATTGAAACCAACAGTGAGGAGAGGAGCTGATGTAGGGGATGATAGATAAGCACCAGATATTATACTGTAGCATACAGTGCCTTGCAAAAGTATTCAACCCCTTGGCGTTTTTCCTATTTTGTTGCATTACAACCTGTAATTTAAATGGATTTTTATTTGGATTTCATGTAATGGACATGCATAAAATAGCTTGTTTCACAAAAATTACAAAAATAAATAAATGGAAAAGTGGTGCGTGTATATGTATTCACCCCCTTTGCTATGAAGCAAATAAATAAGATCTGGTGCAACCAATTACCTTCAGAAGTTACATAATTAGTTAAATAAAGTCCACCTGTGTGCAATCTAAGTGCCACATGATCTCAGTTTATATACACCTGTTCTGAAAGATCCCAGCGTCTGCAACACCACTAAGCAAGGGGCACAACCAAGCAAGCAGTACTATGAAGACCAAGGAGCTCTCCAAACAGGTCAGGGACAAAGTTGTGGAGAAGTACGGATCTGGGTTGGGTTATTAAAAAATATCAGAAACTTTGAACATCCCACGGAGCACCATTTAAATCCATTATAAAAAAATGAAAAGAATATGGCACCACAACAAACCTGCCAAGAGGGCCGCCCATCAAGATTCACGGACCAGGCAAGGAGGGCATTAATCAGAGAGGCAACAAAGAGACCAAAGATAACCCCGAAGGAGCTGCAAAGCTCCACAGCGGAGATTGGAGTATCTGTCCATAGAACCACTTTAAGCCGTACACTCCACAGAGCTGGGCTTTATGGAAAAGTGGCCAGAAAAATATAAGCAAACATGTTTAGTGTTTACCAAAAGGCATGTGGGATACTCACCAAACATGTGGAAGAAGGTACTCTGGTCAGATGAGACTAAAATTGAGCTTTTTGGCCATCAAGGAAAAACGCTATGTCTGGCGCAAACCCAACACCTCCCATCACCCTGAGAACACCATACCCACAGTGAAGCATGGTGCTGGCAGCATCATGCTGTGGGGATGTTTTTCATCGGCAGGGACAGGGAAACTGGTCAGAATTGAAGGAATGATGGATGGTGCTAAATACATGGAAATTCTTGAGGGAAACCTATTTCAGTCTTCCAGAGATTTGAGACTGGGACGGAGGTTCACCTTCCAGCAGGACAATGACCCTAAGCATACTGCTAAAGCAAGACTCGAGTGGTTTAAGGGGAAACATTTAAATGTCTTGGAATGGCCCAGACCTCAATCCAATTGAGAATATATGTGGTATGACTTAAAGATTGCTGTACACCAGCAGAACCCATCCAACTTGAAGGAGCTGGAGCAGTTTTGACTTGAAGAATGGGCAAAAATCCCAGTGGCTAGATGTGCCAAGCTTATAGAGACATACACCAAAAGACTTACAGCTGTAATCGCTGCAAAAGGTGGCTCTACAAAGTATTGACTTTGGGGGGGTGAATAGTTACGCATGCTCAAGTTTTCTGTTCTTTGTCTTATTTCTTGTTTGTTTCACAATAAAAAATATTTTGCATCTTCAAAGTGGTAGGCATGTTGTGTAAATCAAATGATACAAACCCACCAAAAATCTATTTTAATTCCAGGTTGTAAGGCAACAAAATGGGAAAAATGCCAAGGAGGGTGAATACTTCGCAAGCCACTGTAAGTGTACAGTTGGACTCAAAAGCAGGCCAGAAGTGCTTGTTATTGTCTTACAATCAATCATTCAGTACCTGGTTGATATATCAATAATAAGTAATATATGATTTAATTACAATCTTTTTTTCTGAGATGCAATTAATGAATGGATTTTGCAGTCATGTATACATTTAATTGAATGATTTGTTGATTGATTTATTAAGCAGTTGGCATTTCTGAGAGCCCAGTAAGAGGGAGCTGTGTTCAGACAAATGCACATGCACCCTCTACTGTATAACTGTGCCATTTTTCATATTCACTGATGTCTTGATGTGTTTCTGTGAATAAATACATAAACATCCAGCCCTCTTGTCAACATGTACATACTGTCAGAGACTATCCAGTCTGTCAGATGATGAAGCCGTGAGGCACTACAGACACTGAGAGGGTCCTTACGTAATGAGCTCTACATGTTCATTTACGGCCTGTGGTTTATATGGCTCCAGTGAGAGGGAGGCTCTGTGTGACTGTAGCCTCAGCTACATGTAGCTGCACCTCTCTGCCATGTCTGTCACTTCTACTGTTGCCTGTCCCCTTCAATCACTAAATAAAAACACCATTGATGTGAAGTGTGAAGGTTGTTTGAACAGCAGATAGTACATGAAGCGATTTTATTCATTATAAAAGCCATCATCAAGCCTAAACAGTAGAACTGTACAAACACAGAGGATACATACATACTATAGTTGACATACTGTACATGGTGAATAAAAGGCATGACAACAACCTTCATTGATTTACATTTCCTGTCTGGAAAATTGCACCACAAATCAAGATGAAAAGAAAGTAATGTAAAAGACAGTATACCAGTCTCAATGCTTTCCAGTAACAAACATTAACACAATCATTTTAGCATTCAGTGTTATACCAGTCTCAATGCTTTCCAGTAACAAACATTAACACAATCATTTTAGCATTCAGTGTTATACCAGTCTCAATGCTTTCCAGTAACAAACATTAACACAATCATTTTAGCATTCAGTGTTATACCAGTCGACATTCGAAAACCACAAAGGACCATGAGAGAACATTCTCGGCTGCATTAAATGCTGTTTAGCTGCCATTTCACAATATGTCATTGTCTTCTAACCTGCTCAACAGCCCGGTGGAGAGAACTACAGGAAGACAAAAACCATTAGTGTCATCTTCACAAACTATTTGTCCACTCTAGTGTGTGTGCGTGTGGTTTAAGCAAACAGCTTAAACAACAGATACAGTAACTGCACAGCAGCCGAGATAAAAAGAGAGAGATGAGGACAGACAGACAGACATACTACTGGTTCCATCCCACATCAGAAAGACAGGACACACAGACAGACATCTTCAAATTAGAGTACAACTCAGTTGTACAAAACAAGCAATTAAAAGTAACCATTACTTGAAATATCAAGTTTATGATTATTAGTTTGAATTAGCATTAGATTATAATTTGTCAAACTGAATCTACAGGTGAAGTCGGAAGTTTACATACACCTTAGGCAAATACATTTAAACTCTGTTTTTCACAATTCCTGACATTTAATCCGAGTAAAAATTCCCTGTCTTAGGTCAGTTAGGATCACCACTTTATTTTAAGAATGTGAAATGTCCAAATAATTGTAGAGATTATTTATTATTATATGAAATGATTTATTTCAGCTTTTATTTATTTCATCACATTCCCAGTGGGTCAGAAGTTTACATACACTCAATTAGTATTTGGTAGCATTGCCTTTAAATTGTTGAACTTGGGTCAAACGTTTTGGGTAGCCTTCCACAAGCTTCCCATAATACGTTTGGTGAATTTTGGCCCATTCCTCCTGACAGAGCTCGTGTAACTGAGTCAGGTTTGTAGGCCTCCTTGTTTGCACACGCTTTTTCAGTTCTGCCCACAAATTTTCTATAGGATTGAGGTCAGGGCTTTGTGATGGCCACTCCAATACCTTGACTTTGTTGTACTTAAGCCATTTTGCCACAACTTTGGAAGTATGCTTGGGGTCATTGTCCATTTGGCAGACCCATTTGCGACCAAGCTTTAACTTCCTGACTGATGTCTTGAGATGTTGCTTCAATATATCCACGTAATTTTCCTACATCATGATGCCATCTATTTTGTGAAGTGCACCAGTCCCTCCTGCAGCAAAGCACCTCCACAACATGATGCTGCCACCACCGTGCTTCACGGTTGGGATGGTGTTCTTCGGCTTGCAAGCATCCCCCTTTTTCCTCCAAACCTAACAATGGTCATTATGGCCAAACAGTTCTATTTTTGTTTCATCAGACCAGAGGACATTTCTCCAAAAAGTACAATTTTTGGCCTCGTGCAGTTTTTAATGGGGGTTTTGAGCAGTAGCTTCTTCCTTGCTGATCGGCCTTTCAGGTTATGTCAATATAGGACTCGTTTTACTGTGGATATAGATACTTTTTGCCTGTTTCTTCCAGCATCTTTACATGGTCCTTTGCTGTGGTTCTGGGATTGATTTGCACTTTTCGCACCAAAATACGTTCATCTCTAGGAGACAGAACGCGTCTCCTTCCTGAGCGGTATGACGGCTACGTGGTCCCATGGTGTTTATACTTGCGTACTATTGTTTGTACAGATGAACGTGGTACCTTCAGGCGTTTGGAAATTGCTCCCAAGGCTGAACCAGACTTGTGGAGGTCTACAATTGTTTTTCTGAGGTCTTGGCTGATTTCTTTTGATTTTCTCATGATGTCAAGCAAAGAGGCACTGAGTTTAAAGGTAGGCCTTGAAATACATCCACAGGTACACCTCCAATTGACTCAAATGATGTCAATTAGCCTATCAGAAGCTTCTAAAGCCATGACATCATTTTCTGGAATTTTCCAAGCTGTTTAAAGGCAGTCAACTTGGTGTATGTACACTTCTGACCCACTGAAATTGTGATACAGTGAATTATAAGTGAAATAATCTGTCTGTAAACAATTGTTGGAAGAATTACTTGTGTCATGCACAAAGTAGATGTCCTAACTAACTTGACAAAACTAGTTAGTTAACAAGAAATTTGTGAAGTGGTTGAAAAACGAGATTTAATGACTCCAACGTAAGTGTATGTAAACTTCCGACTTCAACTGTATGTCCCTAACGGATACGCAGTTTGGTCAAGCCGATTCCATAGATTCTCATGCAAAATGATTATTAGTGAAAAAGTCAAGCATTGTCAGTAGTTCTTAGAGTTAATGTAAGTGGTACTAGACAGACACATCGTCAGTAGTTCCTAGAGTTAATGTAAGTGGTACTAGACAGACACATCGTCAGTAGTTCCTAGAGTTAATGTTAGTGGTACTAGACAGACACATCGTCAGTAGTCTGACATCCCCAGCGTCTATAGTACTGTACCTAAAGATGTGATTGCACAAAAAAACATAATTACTTCATCCTTCCACAGGATTGGTCCTTCCAAAATATCATGTATACATTGAAGTCACCGGAGTCAACTGTCTGTATGTACATAAATATCCCATCCTTCAGCAGATTGTAGTTTGGGTCATAATAAGACATTCTATTATTCCATAATTTAGTCACTACATATTCATAACCAGCCACAGTCTCCCAGTCTCCGACACATGTACCACCAGCCTGCAAGTACACAGACCTAGCCCATGGTGTGTGTGTGTGTGTGTGTGTTAGTCCACTCCCAGTGCTCTGAGCTGTCTCTCTATCTCATCGTCAGAGATCTGTGTTTTCCGTTTAGGAGAGGCAGTGGGGAGATTCTTCCCTGCTGCTGGGGCTCTCACCATCTGAAACACACAAACATTGCAACAGGTTAACACTGGCACTCTGCTTACAACACACATATCACAACAGCTTAACACTGGCACTGGGCTTACAACCAGGGCTGATCATTGCTGTTCTGCCGCCCTAGGCAAGACCAAAAAATTACGCCCCCACAAAACTAGAATAGTCCCAGTAGGCAAAATTATTTTGAAAAGACATCTTTCCGAGACGTTGAAGTTAGGTTAAATGTAGGTTCTGATTGAAAGGTGAAAAGGTAGTTTCTGTATGTTTAAAATACATGTTTTCCAGGACGTTGAAAAGGTGTCTTTTACAGATGTTGAAAAATAAATTTTCCCGGAGGTTGAAATCAGGTTAATTTTTGGTTCTGAATGTAATTTATAGACGTCTATGTTTGGGCCAAATTAAGGCTGGTCCAGACTGGACAACATCTGGACCAAACATAGACGTCTATGATCGGTTCAGATTTGTCCCGGATCGGATGAAAAATCAATGTCCGTGGACATTGAAATCCGTGCTTACTGAGATGTAGCCTACGGTGTTGCCTGAAATGTCATTTTATGAATGCCCATCTGTGGTAAGCCTACTGATTGTAAAACACACAAAAAAAGACGTCCAAAAGATGGGGTGTAGCATACCACGTCAGCCCACAATGGAATTTTATGAATGCCCATCCATGTGGTAGGCCCACCATTAGCTGTATTAGTCCTGATCCCTGTGACAAATCAATTTGGCTAATTAAGCTCTGATTATCAGCTACCCAACTTTATCAAGAGTTATCATGAGCCTATTTGCAATGTGTTTACATATTGCAACAAACCATAAAAAGTATGTTATTTTCCGCTATGATCAGCTTGTCAAAAATTGACGGATACAAACTTGAAACCACTGATCATGACAACTCCTGGAAAACAGTTGTGATTGTCCATTGCACTTTGACCTGTTCTGTTTTTAGGATATGTTGTCTGATAACATGACAGCGCATTTTTTATTTGATTGAGCGCCATTTAGGTTAGGCATGATGTAAAAAGTCTCATTACACTGTCATCCATTTTATCTCCAGTCTGTAGGCTACAGAAAAGGCCAATACTACCTCTACTATATCCTATATCCGCGACATGTTTTATGTTAGATCATTTTTTTGACAGAACGTTGGTGGAGCGCAGCAGAGATGCATCTCTCCAACAGCACCCTGGAGAGGCGCTGGGAACGGACAAGCAAATATTTTGACAAAGTGGGCACTGCTTATCACACGGCAGCGTCAAAATGACACTGGTTGAGAGAAATTGTCATTGTTTTAGGGCAACATTATGTGAGGTTTTATGTGTTGTTGGAGGTGCGTCTTGGTCAGTTTAGCTCAGAAAATGGCGCCCTTTTCAATCTGCCACCATAATCCTGCCTAATCCTGCCTAATGAGCGGACCGGCCATGTTTACAACACACATAGTACAGTTGCTCTTCTGCATTGAGAGCAGTGTGGTGTAGTAACACATGTTGTCCCCCAGGGGGAGTGGGTTCTCTGCCAGATGGGGACAGCCACTAACGACCTCTCATATATCATCACGCACAGGCAGACTACAGGCACAACCCAACCCGGCTACCTTCCCATACAGCACATATTGACAGACATGCAGGCACAATCTACAGACTACCTTCCCATAAGAACAGGCAGGCTAAGGGCCATCCCCCTCTCCTCCAGCTGCCTGTCTGTCTGTCTGCTACACCACACAGCATCCAGATGGAAGAAGGCTTTGAGATGGTATAGGACTATCTCTTACCTTTCCAGAGGACTGCTTATAGAGGGAAGTGACTGTGGTATGGTATAGGGCAGTATATCTTACCTTTCCAGATATCTCAATGCCAATCTCATCCAGAACCTGGTTCACAATGTCCTGAGATTCTTCCTCGTCACCTGACTCGTCAAATATTTCATCTAACGTATCGTTGACTGGAGGGATGAAGGGAGAGGAGTAAACAGGAAGGGGGAGGGGCAGACAGAGAGAGGTAGAGACAGAGGTATTAGTCAGTTTACCGTTAAAAGCTGTGAGTTAACAGGTCTTTGAAACACCAGGCAAACACATTGATCTGCATGGAGTTTTTGGTTTGGACTTGACAGTTTTTTTTCTGTTACTATTGTGCATCTTTTAAATATTTAAATCCTAGGCTAGGGAGCCAATGACAGCAGCTCTTACTCATGTCCTCTGTCATGCCCATCTTCATGTTCTCCTTCTGGAAGTCCTGCATGGTCTGGAGGGTCTTCTGAGGATCCATCTTCTTGTTCACAGTCTGCATCGTCTTGACAACACACAGACACACAAGAGTTACGACACAAATACTACTACACCATACTGCACAGACAATACACAACTCCCAGAGCATGTAGGCACATTAACAACACCGAGGGATTCTACCTCTCCTTCCTGTGTGTTGACTCAGCCATGGCCTAGTTTCACTCCGGAGCCTAAAACAGCCAAACGAGCTGCACACACTGCCTCTAATTAGATGTCATTTGCATATTGTTCCCAAACTGTTTGAGAGTGTGTCCCTGTTTCTAGAGGTTTCTCTGCAGCTGCATACTGGTGTGTGTCTATACATAGAGGCTGGTTTGGGGTTTTTGGTGAAAAGTTTGAATTTTCTCCTCCACAATGAAGACAAATGGTCATACCCAGAGTAGCAGGACCCATAGGAGGATACACAACACACACATTCAGTTACATTCTACCACCTCAGAATGGTGAGCTGTTGTCCCTAAAACACAGCGAGCTGTTTTCCCTAAACACGTTAATTTCATCACTTTGTTTCAGCTAATCACCATCCTGATTATGATTTATTAACAGACAGCTTTGAATTAGAAAAAAAAGATTGATCATTAATACATGAATAACAACATTAACAAATACTTAGTGACTGTAACTAGTTCACGGTCCAAGCTCTAAACACGATGGGCTAATATAGTCCTATAACTGGGCTAATTAGATATGCTGCTTTAAACATGACCGGAAGCCAAACTGATAACAGCTAAGATGTGTACGGATGTCATCTGCGTGTCTGAGCTGTAAACAGGTGTAGGATCTCCACCCAGTCAGACAAACATTACCATCCTGAGGGGATGACAGGAAATAATAGACAGACTAAGAGACTAATTATTACACACTCGGGAGGAGAAGAATCCTTTGAACTGTTCTGCTGTTTTTGGAGAAGCTGTTTGAATGTTTTAACTTGGTTAGTGGGCCCGCTTTTGGCCTCAATTACCCAGACACACAGAAACACATAGATGTATGTGCGGAGCTACTACACAGAAAACGCTCTAACTTGGTGTATGGTGCTCTTTACCTTAGCCGTAGCAGACATGGCTCCAGCCATCTTCATCTGGGAGTTCATGACCTTGGTCTGTGTAGACATGGAGGTGACCTTTGAACTGACGGCGTAGGTCCTGTTCTTCTGCTTCCTCAGCTGGACCAGCTGCTTGGCCAGGATCTTACAGGCTTCCCGGTTCCCAGACTTAGCCATCTTCTTTATCTCCATCTCCTAGGAGGGAAGGAACAGGAGCAGAATTATCAAGGAGGAGCTTCTGACTGGCTTTAAATCAGGAAACTTCACTACACTCATACTGTTTACATAAATACATACACATACTGTATACAATACATATACATCAGGTTCCCCAGAGAGCCCTGTTAGAGTATAAACAGTGTAAATAGTATGATTTGGCAATGGTTTAAACACCTGAGAGCTACCAGCCTCTCTTAGCTTCGATAAACACATGAAATCAGCCTCTCCCCCTGAGGAAACACACACCGCAAGGCTATACATGTCCCCTGGGAAACAGTACAGATTCAGCTGCAGCCCTGTGTTTATGTGTTTATGTGTTTGTTCTGAAAACAATTATTTATTAATGATTATCATTACAGTTTACAGGATTAAAACTCCCAAATGCTCCACCCCTTCCCTCTGCCAGTGTGTATGAGGGTTAAACTGCCATTAGGCAGATAAGTGCTGCGTAGGATGGAGAGGAGCTGAGGGAAGGAGCTGAATGTGAAGTGCTCTCCTCAGGTAGAGAACTCTGGTAAACAGCTGAGGAGGCTCATTACATAACCCTCAGAGATACACACAGGTGGTGTCTGTCTGCTTGCTAACTAGATTCATGTTAAGAATAGACAGAAAATATAAGACCTAAGCATCTTAATAATTATGCTTATATTTAATATCTGCCATATAGCAAAAATTATGCTGTAAATATTTAACAATGGGAATCTAGGCTGATCTAGCTGAGTTTCAGTGTTGACTGACTGGGATGATGAGTGTTGCTGATGTGAGCTTATTACTGATGTTCTACTGCGAGAGAGAGCGAGAGAGAGAGCGAGAGAGAGAGCGAGAGAGAGAGCGAGAGAGAGAGCGAGAGAGAGCGAGCGAGAGACAAGAGCTACAACTGACAGATAGATGATGCCATCACACAGAGTAACAATGTACATAGAGACAGACTGATCTAATGTTCACTGGACAAGGGCAATATTTCAGCTAGATAAGTGACAAAACATGTTCCTTTTCATGTGAATAATGAACTTAGTTGTTGTATAGAATACATTGGCTATAAATTCAAATCATTACACACACAGTGCTGAATAATATAGATCCTATATCTGGTTGAAACTATGTTGCTGTGTTTTTGGGGCGCGTGCTGAAAGACCAGTAGTCTCTGTGTTAGTGATAATAATGTGGACATCAGTAGTGTTTTTGGGGCGCGTGCTGAAAGACCAGTAGTCTCTGTGTTAGTGATAATAATGTGGACATCAGTAGTGTTTTTGGGGCGCGTGCTGAAAGACCAGTAGTCTCTGTGTTAGTGATAATAATGTGGACATCAGTAGTGTTTTTGGGGCGCGTGCTGAAAGACCCAGTAGTCTCTGTGTTAGTGATAATAATGTGGACATCAGTTGTGTTTTTGGGGCACGTGCTGAAAGACCCAGTAGTCTCTGTGTTAGTGATAATAATGTGGACATCAGTAGTGTTTTTGGGGCGCGTGCTGAAAGACCCAGTAGTCTCTGTGTTAGTGATAATAATGTGGACATCAGTAGTGTTTTTGGGGCACGTGCTGAAAGACCCAGTAGTCTCTGTGTTAGTGATAATAATGTGGACATCAGTAGTGTTTTTGGGGTGCGTGCTGAAAGACCAGTAGTCTCTGTGTTAGTGATAATAATGTGGACATCAGTTGTGTTTTTGGGGCACGTGCTGAAAGACCCACTAGTCTCTGTGTTAGTGATAATAATGTGGACATCAGTTGTGTTTTTGGGGCGCGTGCTGAAAGACCAGTAGTCTCTGTGTTAGTGATAATAATGTGGACATCAGTTGTGTTTTTGGGGCACGTGCTGAAAGACCCACTAGTCTCTGTGTTAGTGATAATAATGTGGACATCAGTTGTGTTTTTGGGGCGCGTGCTGAAAGACCAGTAGTCTCTGTGTTAGTGATAATAATGTGGACATCAGTAGTGTTTTTGGGGCACGTGCTGAAAGACCCAGTAGTCTCTGTGTTAGTGATAATAATGTGGACATCAGTAGTGTTTTTGGGGCGCGTGCTGAAAGACCCAGTAGTCTCTGTGTTAGTGATAATAATGTGGACATCAGTTGTGTTTTTGGGGCGCGTGCTGAAAGACCAGTAGTCTCTGTGTTAGTGATAATAATGTGGACATCAGTAGTGTTTTTGGGGCGCGTGCTGAAAGACCCAGTAGTCTCTGTGTTAGTGATAATAATGTGGACATCAGTTGTGTTTTTGGGGCGCGTGCTGAAAGACCAGTAGTCTCTGTGTTAGTGATAATAATGTGGACATCAGTAGTGTTTTTGGGGCGCGTGCTGAAAGACCCACTAGTCTCTGTGTTAGTGATAATAATGTGGACATCAGTTGTGTTTTTGGGGCACGTGCTGAAAGACCCAGTAGTCTCTATGTTAGTGATAATAATGTGGACATCAGTTGTGTTTTTGGGGCACGTGCTGAAAGACCCACTAGTCTCTATGTTAGTGAGTCTAATAATAATGAGGAGTCTCCCAGCACAGCAACTACAGCAGCCCCAGCAGAGGAAGAGCAAACAGAGACCGTGAAAGCTGTGTGTGTATGTGGTGTGGTGTGATGTGGTGTGGTGTGCGTGTTAAACTGTAAAATAGGTCACTACCTCTTCTTAGAGAATTTTCCTTCTCTCCCCCAGACCAACAAAAATAGTAACTAGATTAATTGGGAGAAATATTAATGAGTAATAAAAAGCTGGTCCCTTGGGAGGCAATTCTGTCCTGTGTGATGTTTACTTAAAACAACAGCGAGACACCACTCTTCCTTTCATTTTCTGACATAGGATGAAATGGAGGGGAAATGTTGTATTCTGCTGTTCACACAGCCCTGTCATGACTCTGTGTTCTACCTTCTCTCTACCCTGTAGCTATCTACCTGTCCAATCCTGTCCTTTCCATCCCAGCCATTAGCGAAGCCGCCTGTAGACCTATCAGACAGTGCAGGAAAGGGATGTGAGTTGAGGTAGGGGGTAGGATGGAGCAGGATTAGCCTACAGTCATTTACACACGTTTGATGCAATCAGCAGCAATCTACAGAAAAGGTACTACTAAAACCTGCCTCTGTCCTACCAGCACTTCATAGGGTGAGTGGTGTGTGTGTGTCTCACCATTTGTTTCTCTTGTTTCTCCAGAGCAGCTCTGTCTCTAGTGATCTGTCTCTGAGTACCACGAAGCTCCTTAGTCTGTTCCTTTATAATGTCTGAGAAAGAGAGAGAAAAATGTTTACGCCACAAACATGCAGTTATTGAATCAAAATGATTTATGACATACAGCTCAGTCATACAGTTATGCTGGGCATTGAGCTACGCTTTCTGTAAAAGCTATAGAAGCACGGTACCATTCTGGGGTAGTAGACCGGGACAATAGCTCTAGACTAGACATTCCTCATTAACAGGGCTGAGCCTGGAATCTAAACCATCCCTGCCTCACTATCCATTACCCCGATAGGGCGTGTGTATAACACAGTCCGACCCAAACGCCATGCTCCAAATACCAGACTCAACTTCTACACGATAGAACTGGATTATTTCTTAAAGTACAGAGGGACCAACACTAAAGAGAGCTCAGCATCCAACTCTTATAGTTCAGATAAAACCAGTCTAAAAAGAGCCCTTCATAACATAGTATTTATACTTTTACAAACATAGGCAGGGTAAACTGTGTGGCAGAGGTGTGGACTCGAGTCACAAATATGATGACTTGCAACTCGACTTTGACTTTAACACCAATGACTCGTGACTTGACCTTGAGCCATATGACTCGACCTGACTTGATACCCTCCCCAAGCGCAAATATAAAAAATGATGCTACTAAAAAAAGTGTGCAGCACTTCAACTCTTCATTTAACGGATTAAAGTTTGAATCGGACAGCAGCCAATCAAATTGTGCCAGCTGAGAAATAGTTGTGCGTGGCTATGCAGAGGAACGTCGGCAGGTGAATTCAGACGGAGCCCTTGGAAAGATGATACCCCAAAATATTATTTTCGGATATACAGACTACGCTGTAGTCAACAAAAAACAGATTGCAACTTGCAAAACATGCGGGAAGAAAATGACAGACGGAGGCGCAACAATTTCCAACTTTGTTCGACATTTGAAGCTGCACAAAGAACGGTAAGTCGTGGCCAATATAGCCCACAGCTATATATTTTATTTATTTACTGGTGCATCATGTAGGCTAACGTAACATTAAATCAATGAGCCTCCACACAGTCAGTCAGTGCGGGAACGTGATCATTGCCCCCAAGATTGAGCTACAACTGGCTAGGCAGTTGGTAGCCTAAATCCTGCCTGATGTTACTGGTGTTCCTAAAACCATTGACATACGTTAGCCTACTGTAACCACACAGAGAGGGTGTGTGGGGGTGGGTGTGTGGGTTAAGGTTGGGCGATTGTGTACAAGCCTACATCGCCCGATTGCACCGCATAGCGATCCTCAATAGTCGATCACTATTGGATGGGGGGGGGGGGGGGTCTTTCTCATGGCTACCCATGTATTTCCATGGAAATATAACGCTTATTTGGAAAGTAATAAATATATATAGATATTTTTAAAAGCATTCATGATTTGCGTAAATGTAATATACTAACTATTACTCTTGTTAAAAATATGAAATGGTATTACATTTGGTGAAGAGCACATTATGACTTGTTTAGGACTCGAAACTCAAAGTTAAGGACTTGAGACTCGACAGTCTTGACTTGAGACTTGACTCGGACTTGCCTGTCTTGACTTGGGACTTGAGTGCTAAGACTTGAGACTTACTTGTGACTTGTAAAACAATGACTTGGACCCACCTCTGCTATGTGGTGTCTTGTTTGAACGGTTTCCAATAAAAACACACCAGGCTCCTGACTTCATACATATAACAGCAATAAAAACAACAAATAAGAATCAATGTTTTAAGGCAGGATATAACCCTTGAAGTGTAGCATCAAGGGGACCATATTGAAGTGAAGAAGAGAGGGCATGCATGAAGAGAGTCATACAGGAGCAGTCCCTAAGACACACACCCGGCAGTGGATTATGAGTTTGTGGGAGAGCACGCACAGCTGTGAATGTGTCTCGGCCATCCCAGCTCCTGTATTAGGGTAGAGGACACGGTCCCCTACACTGCTATTAGCCAGAGATTCTCCCTACAGTGGAGTGGGTACCAGTAGCTCTAACACCAGCCGCTAAATTCAGCCTCTGTTGACACTCTGTTTCACTACTGGATCAAAATGCTACATATTCAAATAAAATTAGATTACTTTACTTTTCTTAAAAGGGTTTTCCTCAAAACTAAAGAGAAGAATATATAAAACATTTAAAAACAATATTTTTGTGTTAGAAAAGATCCATCCTGCAGTGAAAGTCCAAACTGAAGCATGGCAGCAGTGAATGTTGTGTTATAAAGCATGGCAATCCTTTAGAGTAAAATGCATGGCGAGAGTGATAGAGAAATTACATATATTTATATATACGCATCCCCACAGCAGAAAAGTTGAATAAATGTTTTTGCAGATTAATAGGCTCTCAATCTGACAAAATTACCCTAAAGTAGAAAATGTTGACAAAAAAATTAACTAAAATCATGAAAATCCTTGCTATAGGTACCAGAGCCTCATCTCCCCCAAAACTCCAGAGAGAGAGAGAGAGAGAGAGAGAGAGAGAGAGAGAAAGCTGGACCACTAGTATCTACGTACAGGGTGACGTATTGACAACGTCTAAAAGAGGGTTGGGTATCATCTATAAAACTCCACCAGCTAACCTCCGCCCGCCATCGCACCCCCGCACGCCACTACACGCCCTACCACTGCTTCTCGACATCGGGCAACCTTGGCACGCCACGTCCAGAGAGAGAGGGGAGAAAGAAGAGGAGATATCCTATCAACTATCTAACCTTGAATAAAGGTACAGCAAAATGACAGTAAGTGAATATTCTTTATCAATGACACTGTGGTCATAGAATGACTTATTCACATTGAATGAGAAACTTGAAATTGAATTAGATGGAAACTTTAATAAAGTAATTAGTGATTTAGCTATAATTGATGCATTATATTTTCTAAATAGCCTGAAGGGTTATTGCATTTTGACCTTGTAAGGTTGATGGCCATTAAGCAAGACATTTGAACTGATAGGCATTAGGCCCAGTATTTCAATGCCTCAAGACAATATAAGATGGAGACATTTCTTCCTCTTCTTTATTTTCTTAACCTTTGTCATTGAAGTAAGACACATTGAGATAAAACATATTTTTCAAGAGACCTGAAAATCTATATTTTGGGGTTCTTCGTTCAACATATTGCTACATCTTCAAAGTATCAGACAGACAGACACAGACAGACCAGACAGACCAGACAGACCAGACAGACCAGACAGACCAGACAGACCAGACAGACAGACATGTATTGACAGATGAATTTGTTTCCCCATGCATCACGTTTGACAACTCTGAGACAGGAACAGTGAAATAAGTGTTTTACAGTCCTTAACATATCCTAACGAGAATATTGACATGATCATCACTTAAGAGCCATTGTGTGGGGGATTGGAGCAGTAGGGGGATTGGAGCAGACTATTGTCAACATAACCTATATCCATCTGTCTTTTAATAAACAGAATGAAGTAACGCAACCATTCAACACCAGTATCTACGGATCACACGATTCTCTCACTAGCTCTGTCTAAATCTGAACAAGGCTTTCTCACAGGACTTACACTGCCAGATGCTGCTGTTCCTTGGAATTCATATGTTGCAGTCAGCAGGTAAGTTACAAAGTAACACTTGAACATACTGTAGACAGCATCATCACATCAATTGAACAATGTACCAATGTCTGCAGCTACACTGTAACTGTTCACCAGTTACACGATGGTCATAAATTGTGACACACACAACACAGAACAGTTTTTTAAACAACTTTACCAGCTACCTTCACTAATACACAGACAAGTGGAATTGTATGTCTAGTTTCAGGCAGCCAGTTTACAAACCAGTTTATAAATAGCCTGGGTATTTCAGCTAATCCTCATTAACACACAATCTAACTTTAGAGGATTCCACGTTGACCAATTTTGATTTCGTAACATAAACATCAATCTTGACTTTTCAAACCGGTATCAGTTAAACTGGTAAAACAGGCTTGTTCAGTAGCCTATGCTCGTTAGTGGCGGACTGGCGCTCACCAAATCAAACAACTTTGTTCATTTGTTACAAGTCTACAATCAGTGGAAAACAAACTTACCATCGACTGTCTTCTTCTTGAATAGAGATGCCATGGCGCACAAATGAAAACTAAAACCTTTTTATACTAAAAACAACTTCTCCGCTCCCCGACGGTCACCAGCTAAACTGTCGCCCTATCAACAATCTGAGATTTCCTGGTCGAAGTGCTTCCACAGCTTCTCACATGACAGCCCCGACTCTCTGACGTCACCAAGTCCACTTCCTCTAGTCTCCTGTAGAGCGCGGTACTGTTCCAACTCAAAACTGACGCATTTTACCATTCATTACAACCCGCACAGTGAATTCTGTAAGAACTGTGGTAGATAAAAGCCATAAAAGTAATAAGTGATGATTTGGTCAACTCTGCTCTGAAATTGCAGAGACTGAGGAGAAAAAGAGGATTAGTCACTTGAAAGCAAGAGTAGGTCGGGCGCAGGCCATATTCATTAGAATTTGGGTTTTCATTTTTGCATATTGGATTATGCCCCTATTAGAAAATATTTTGGAGGTCTTTTCTATGTACATAGAAATATAGCAAATGCTAGGGATTTTCATGTCTGTGTGCGCTCACGTGTGTGTGTGTGTCTGGGTGTGTTAAGAAGCTATGAAAATGTAAAGTAGCATGTACATAAAAACAACCACATAGGGAGTGCTAGACATAAAAACACTCCCTACAGCTTTAAACCGCCATCAATTATTTTGTTCTCCTTTCATCCTCATCTCACTGGATAATGTTACCACTGAGGTCAGGGACATTCATAGGATGGTTTCTCTTCATATTCATGCAGCAACTTCTGCAGTCTGGTCACTTGAACCATAACCAACTCAATCCCATGACAATGCTGAGTTCCCTCCATTTGGTTCAATGGAAAAGAAGGGAGTAGAGAAGAGGAAAATAGGAGAGGAAGAGACGGGAGTTCTGGCTCAAAATGAAAGGATGGGGCCAAGTACAGGAGGAGAGGAGAAGATAACAGATGAGAGGATAGTGAGATGACTTTGAGAAGACAGAGGAGAGGTGGTTGAGTAGCCTTCAGCTCACCCCCCTCTCCATCCCAGCGGAGGAGAGCAGCGTCCTGGGGCGTTGTTCTAGTTAAGGTTATTAGGAAGATATTAGGTCTAATCAGTAGTAGACTACAGGGAACATCACTACCACTACCACAGGCCCAGAGGTGATCCATCCAGCCAGCCCCCAGCACACAGGCCCTCTACAGCACCCTTCGTAATGGCACTAACAACAGCCTGCTGTATTTGCTGTGAATGCCGTCTTCAGTTATATTAAATATTTACATCTAATATTGGAGGGAAGGGAGGGGGGACATGTTGAGGGCATTAAATGAGAATTCCTTCTGTGGCATTTTTAAAAATGTATCTCTCTGTTCTATCGCTCTCCCTCTCTTTCTCTCTCTCTCTCTCTCTCTCTCTGTTGGTGGTTTTGCCTGAGGCGAACAGACGTTTAATGTTAACGTGTTGCTAACTAACGACACAGACAGACAGACAGCAGAGATGTCATGTGTGAAATTAGATCCCAGTACAATCACTGGGAATCTCTGAGAATCACCTCTATAAAATACATGTAGACTCACTGTACTGCAATCCATATGCAACGCATAATCAAATATGTTTTCCCTTCAGGAATGCTGAAGGGTTGAATGATGACTCAGTATAGGAACATGGGCTTCTATCTTTTTTCTCAATTATTATACCTATATATGTCAACTGGTTCCATTTCATTTACGATCTGATGCATGTGATTTACATTACTCTAGCATTGTTCATATTCAGCATGTATTCAAACAGGAGTAAATTCTGATTTAATTGACATGATCATCCACCAGTCCTGAGTTCATGCCAGGCTGGTATAATATGTATGATATGTGACATGTTACAAGTTATGGTGTTATGGTGCTTTGCTAACACATTCAGACACAGGCAGAGACAGGCCCAGGACTCAGAGTGGTCGCAGGGGATTTAAACAGCAAGACACTCTAGTTGATGGATGGATGCTGTCGACTACAACGGGACAGATAGAGGGGAGGATGGAGGGGGGGTGACAGGGAAAGAGGAAAGGAGGAGAGGGTCAGTGAGTCAGTGAGTGACTCTCCTACCTTAGCCCATGGGAAGAATGAGAGAGAGGCGTGTTTCTCTCAGGCACAGGGCAGCAGGGGAATGTGTTTAATACGAGATGATCTTCCCTGGTGGGTTAGCTCATCACTAACAGCCTGGAGCAGAGCACGCACGCACACACACACATGCACACACACACTGTACCCACAACTTTCAAACAGAAAATGAAGGTAATTGACATTGTCTGTGAATATGAATAATAATCCATTCATTCAGCAGAGTCACTTACTCCAGTGATAATGTAAAGTAGGTCAAATTGGGATGTTCTACTGTTGTTTAAACCTTTTCTCTGCTGACATCTCACTGGGAAGTCAGGCTACTAATGGAGACACTCATTATTCCAGCCAATGACAAGCTGTTATCCACAGGTACCTCTAGCCCGAGGACAACAATCTGAAACAGGTATGGAACATCAAGTCCCTCTCCTCTACCTCAGTCTCTCCCGTCAGTCCTCTCTCTCCACACCATCCACCTCTCTCAGCCCTGCATGACATGCCCTTCTCCTGTTCCCTCCTCGTCTTTATCTCCATTACCAGATACATCCCACGTGTAGAATCAGGTCTCTCTTGTCTCTGCTCTATCCTGATCTCCTGAAACACAAGCGCTGAGGGTCAAACGACAGATCCTTCTGCCTCCATTCTCCTCGCTTCCTCAGTCTCCCGTCCCTTCTACCACCCCACCACCACCGCCCTGGGGCAGGACAGAGCCAGTATTAGTCAGGGGAGGGAGGGAGGCTGGTGAATATTATTAGCATGGGGAATTAGATTCATTAAGGAGGGAAGGGCAGAGAGGACGAGTCCTGCAGTCAGAGACGAGAGGGGACAGCCAGACACTCCATACAGTCGCACACAAACATACACACACGACACGCACACACATGCACACATACGTCCAGGATGCCCAGTGCATTAATGTAGACAATTATATTCAGACAGTCAGAAATGTGTGTTAAAGACTTTCTTTAATTCCTCAAGGTGCTAGCAAGGCAGAAACAGTTTCTCTGTCTGCAAGTACTCTCACTGATGCCTTTAATGCCTGTGCTTTATAAAACGACTCAGCCTCCTTTCCCTCTCTCCCATTGTTTTAGTCCTTCAAGAAAATGTCAATCTAATCGACATTCTATCCTTCTATGGTTTGATGGAGGCATACTGTCTAAACAGGAGGAAAGAGAAAGCAGACAGTGATTACATGATGTGGTTTAATTAGGAGATAATCTGCTGATCTGGTATGTTGGGAATAACAACAGCACATACAGAGAGAAACAATTAGTATGTAGACCAAGATGGAAGTGAATTGTAACACATAATAAATGCATTATACTGTGAAATGACTTCTCTTTTCTCTGTCTCTCTCCCTCACCTGACCATTTCCAATTACCTCTTTGTCTTCCTATCAGACCATTCAAGGAGGTTCCTCCTTCAATCCAGACAGTCGTTGAGTCTACAACACCTCATTAAATCATTCTCAGTATTCACTCCTCTCTCTGTTATCATCTCATATGAAAACTGGTGATTTTTAATAGAGCATATTATTATATTATTATTGTAATTATCTGGTTATAAAGGCCTGATCTGTCAGCCCAGAGAGATCTGAGTCCTCCACTGGTCACTTCATTAACACACTACAGACAAGTATGGCCCTGGACTGCCATCGCGGAGGAGGATACGCACCCGTGCGGGATTCCCTTTGTGAGATCCAATTAAAAGTCCCATTGACATTCCGGTCCTGCGTGGCAGTATGATATCAGTATGATAGCTATAACAGCAGGAACAATTAAAAATGTGATTATCTTGGACTGTGTTACATTATATTGTGATTATATTAGCCACTGGGTGGTATGACATTGGACGCTCATCCAGTGTCCCACCCAGACACTGTCGAAAAATAAGGAATACCTCTAAAACTGAGGCTTGAATACAAAATAAAGATGTTTATTTTGACATAATAATAATCATTTATTTAAACCACCACTCACTATTAACCCATAAATGATAATGTGTTAAAAGGTTATTGTCTCAAGTCAGCCCCCCAATAACACTCCTGTATGTACCTATTATTTTTAATAGGAAACATAATATAAACAACACAATACAGTCTGTCTGTCTGTCTGTCTGTCTGTCTGTCTGTCTGTCTGTCTGTCTGTCTGTCTGTCTGTCTGTCTGTCTGTCTGTCCACGGATCAGTATCAGTATGTAACCCAACCACTGTAATAACTAAAGCTGTACTAATGGCTGTTTAATTGACTATTAATGTCTGTCGCTCCCCTCTCCTTTCCTCAGTTAGCACACCGACACACTAGTTTGTAGTGTTCCAGGGTGATTAGAGAGGAGATATGAACTATTAGAGCATCACGGTCATCATCATCATCGTCATCATAGTCATCATTATCATCAGGTGTTGTAGGAAGACTCTGGAGAGACCAATAGAGACAGGTGTTCTTTAGAAAGGAATACAACAGAACCACATCCATGTTACAAACTCCAGACTCTGCAGTTCTTATGATGAAGGAAATCATCCTTATTAATCCCTCATTATCACTAATAACACTCACACCTGCAGCTTCTCACATTCAGCAGTTACTCACTGCTAACGACTAGGATGGTCATTATGTCGGCTGATAAGGTAACTACTGTACTGAAGAGTGATTGTAACCAAGACATCTAAAAACACACTATTTTCTGTTGTGAATCAGAGCTGTGTTTTCCACAAGGCTAAAGAAGAGATGTGATACAGTATGTCTGGTCCAAGTCAGACACTTTTCAGCCCAACACACTACAGCCCACTGAGCTCTAACCCAGCGGATGGCTCTCGTTCTTTGAGGAAAACATGGACAGAAAAACAAAAAACTGCTTTTATCCCCATATGCCTTCCTCCTCTAATCCCTGTAATTCTACTCTCATTCCTTCTAAACATCCCCTAATAATGATCTCATTAAGGAGAGAAGAGGAGCGAGGAGAAAGTTGTTGCTCCAGATGTGACTGGGACCCTGAGAGAAATGTGTTTAGTGAGAGACCCTGAGGACCAGAGCATATGTGGGGTTCTTTAGCTCTGTGTGTGTGTGTGTGTGTGTGTGTGTGTGTGTGTGTGTGTGTGTGTGTGTGTGTGTGTGTGTGTGTGTGTGTGTGTGTGTGTGTGTGTGTGTGTGTGTGTGTGTGTGTGTGTGTGTGTGTGCGCGGGCTTATGTGCATGTTTTTCTCCATCTGTGACAACTGCCCCACTTCTACAGGCCAACAACACATCATCAGAACCCGCCACTGACTCTGCCCCAGTTCCTGAACTAATACATAATCAAAACGTGACTGAATAATTAATGCTCCATCTGCGGCGTGCGGCGTCATCAAAGTGAATGGAACAGTTTAATGCCTGTCTCATATCTGACAGCTACAGGGAATAGGGCTGGCCCAGGAAATCAGTAATATATCCCCCATAATGTCTTTCCTAACTACCGCCTTGGCAGAACGGAGCAAATGTCAAACGCACAATGTGTGATACTGTGTATGTGAAATAGAGATAGAGGGAGAGAGAGAGAAATCGAGAGAAATAAAGGGACAAAAAGGGACAGAGAGATCGAGCTTTGCCCGATAACGTGTATAGCTCTTTTAGTCAATCATAAAGAAACAGCATATGCTGCAACTGCATCTCAGTGTGACCCCGTTTTCTAAAACTGGGGCAAAACAACACACACTGATATCAATAATAAAATAATATCAAGATCCATTCATTTATACATGGCATACATATCACAGAGATTATAAAACAGCAGTGTTAGGTAAATGACACTCTTTACACTGAGTACTTCTGTAATGAGATGAGCAGGGGGCTTGAGTCCCTCAGGATATACTGATATCTTCACCCCTGAGTGCATGTGCGTGTGTGTGCGTTTGTGGGTGTGTGTGTGTAGGCAGGGCAGGGCAGCTGCTCCTCCAGTGTGAATGTCAGGCTTCATCATGGAACTCACTTGAGAAACAAGTGGACTCAGCGAGCACAGCCATCTCTGTCTTATCTCTCTATAGTCCTCTCATTATTCTGCAGCTCCTCTACACTGAGGGTCTGAACCAGACCAGACCAGGCCAGACCAGACCAGACCAGACCAGGCCAGGCAGCACCTGAATGTGCTCTGCAGGTTCACCTCTCTTCTCCTAAAAAATAACCATCATCAGCAGCACCTGTGTGTTGTTTACAGCCCCCCCCCCCCCCCGTCCTCTCCTCACATCTCCTCTCCTGTCTACCTCACTCGCCACTGTAAAAGCCTCTCAAGCACAGCTGTCAATGCTCTACAGAAACTGACATGATCCACACACCATCTCCAGAGTTGGTCCTAATACCTTTATTTGTGTCTATATCTGGGACAGAAGGACCGGCCATGTGAGAAACACAAGGTTAGGTTTACTCTACTCAGGACCAGAGAGGAGTGGTGTGACCCACATAGATCCTATTACAAAGTTCTATATGTAATTATATGGTGAGACAATGTCTGTGATCTGTAAACTATGTGCTGTCACCAGCAGGTGGCAGCAGATCACTCATTGACATCTTCCACTGACAGTTCCTCACTAAGGACCAAATACAGCTAGGGGCCCAGTTCCAAACCAAACCCTGGCCCCTTCACACAGGTTCTTATTATAAGTAATATATCTAAAAGGAGTGGGTGTGTTTAAAAGCAATATATTTCTGATTCCTATTCAAAATCTTTTGATATGGAATAGGGCATAGAGCAGGCTAGTCAGGTGAATGCAGTCACTGTGGTACAGTTTGTTGGTTGCACTGGTTTATTCAGTGAAGTATGAATATAACTATATAAGTAGACAATAATGTGGACATCAGTCGTTTTGGGGTGCGTGCTGAAAGACCAGTAGTCTCTGTGTTAGTGATAATAATGTGGACATCAGTAGTGTTTTTGGGGCACGTGCTGAAAGACCCAGTAGTCTCTGTGTTAGTGATAATAATGTGGACATCAGTTGTGTTTTGGGGCGCGTGCTGAAAGACCAGTAGTCTCTGTGTTAGTGATAATAATGTGGACATCAGTTGTGTTTTTGGGGCGCGTGCTGAAAGACCAGTAGTCTCTGTGTTAGTGATAATAATGTGGACATCAGTTGTGGTTTTGGGGCGCGTGCTGAAAGACCCAGTAGTCTCTGTGTTAGTGATAATAATGTGGACATCAGTTGTGTTTTTGGGGCGCGTGCTGAAAGACCAGTAGTCTCTGTGTTAGTGATAATAATGTGGACATCAGTAGTGTTTTTGGGGCGCGTGCTGAAAGACCCAGTAGTCTCTGTGTTAGTGATAATAATGTGGACATCAGTAGTGTTTTTGGGGCGCGTGCTGAAAGACCCACTAGTCTCTATGTTAGTGAGTCTAATAATAATGAGGAGTCTCCCAGCACAGCAACTACAGCAGCCCCAGCAGAGGAAGAGCAAACAGAGACCGGGAAAGCTGTGTGTGTGTGTGGTGTGGTGTGGTGTGGTGTGGTGTGGTGTGGTGTGTGTGTGTGTATGTGTGTGATCTCAACCCAATTGAACACTTATGGGACATTCTGGAGCAGCACCTGAGACTGCGTTTTCCACCACCATAAACAAAACACCAAATTATGGAATTTCTCGTGGAAGAGTGGCATTTCATTCCTCCAATAGAGTTCCAGACACTTGTAGAATCTATGCTAAGGTGCATTGAAGCAGTTCTGGCTCGTGGTGGCCCAACGCCCTATTAAGACACTTTATGTTGGTGTTTCCTTTATTTTGGCAGTTACCTGTGTCTGCCACATTCTCCCCTTTTTTGGTAATGTCAGAGCCTGCCAAGTGTACTGGAAAACTAGGCCAAATGTTCTACAATAGTATGGAATTCCCCAAATAGACATGCCACACCCAATGGGTTAAAATTATAACATAAAATGAAACACAGTCCATGACACAATACTGGATATTAACATTCACTTATCTGACGATGCTCACAATTTCAATTCACTGAAAGCCTCCCAATTCTACCTTCAAGAGGATGCCACACTCATACCTCATTCCTCTCTTCCCCTGAGCAGCGGGTATGCGCTCAGTGGGCGTGTGCGCGCAGAGTCCCATCCCTCCTCTCCTCTCCATAGCCCATAGTACCGTTAAAACTTTCCTCCAATCAGAGTCGCTTCTAAGAACTTTGCCAAGTGGAGTCTGTCGGGTACCATATGTTCGCTTTCACTCGGGTTTGGTTCGGCTCAGTAGGAGGTGTTGGTCCTATTGGCTCGGTATTGTCTTTATGCAAACAGCTCCTTTCACCGACGGCATGTCTATTGTCACCGCCAGGTTTATATGGAGGCAGCGGTGGACCTAAGGATTACATCCGTCTGAGGAGCGCTGATTCAGGCTGTGTTTCTCTTTGAGCCCCTGCCAGCTTCGTCACAGCCATGAGTTGTCTGGATGTGATGTTTCACCAGAGTTATGGAGGCCACTACCTCCCTGCGTCTTCAGCAGCAGCAGCCTACAAAGCAGCATACTATCACCATCAGCACCAGCAACAGGTGGGTGTCCAGACTAGACGAAATAGTAATGGCGTAGTATTTGTTTGTTTTTTAATACTAGGCTATTTTTTGTGTTCTAATAATTGGCGCTTTTACGCACGAATACACTCCATGAGCAATGTTTTGGGGCGTCGCAGATGTCAGTTCACAGCGATGAGTCCTGGGTATCACAGAACTCTAAAAGTTACCGGTTGAAAAGTTGAAGTGGTCATTGCTCGTGATGTATTTAGTTAGAGCAGGTCACGCAGAATGACTCGGGCTCCTCGTTCCATCAGAAGGGTGATGTAATGAGAGCTCGTCACTGTCACTCAGGAATGTTGACGATGATGGTTCATGTGGTACGGCCACGAGCATGTGCATAGTCGTCATACTTTCACCAGAACACACGCGCGGAAACGTCCTACAACTTCTTGGATAAACTTCGGTCTGTAAAGATGATTCGTTTTTCTTAAAATAGAGGTCATAGAGAATATAAGTAATTATACTGGCTAGTATGACTTTTAACGAGGGCTGTATTTTGTTCAGTTGATGTATACATGTTTTAAACATCTGGTTTGATCGTTGTGGTGCTGACTAGACAGACAGGCTGGTGCTCTCATGGCTGAATCTGTGGCATACATTTTTCTCTCTCTCCCTCTCCCTCTCTCTCGGTCTATTTCCCTCTCTCTATAGAAGAAGCTGGGTGTTTACAGTAGGATGCAGCAGGACAGCACGGAGCAGCAGTTCCCAGGGGGGAGACAGCAACAGCAGCGTGGGGGTGGAGGGGGAAGGCTGGCTGGGGAGAAGGGGGTCCGACAGGGCCTGGAGATTTCTGGGCTGGGGGGCTCTTGGAGGTCTGGGAAGGACAGCCAGCCGGCTGAGGCAGAGTACCTGAGCTCCAGGTGTGTCCTGTTCACCTATTTCCACGGCAACATTGAGGATGTGGTGGATGAGCATTTCTCCAGGGCTCTGAGCCAACCCAGCACCTTCACTGGAGAGACCAAGAGCTCCAGGTGCACACCCATTCACACCTCTGCCTCGGCTGGAATGTGGAAAGGTAGGAACACACGGGGACACTCGTACCATTACTCATCTGAAAACAGTGTTATTCAATGGATTCATAATCTTTTACTGTTACTTTTTATTTAGAATAATAAAAATGTAATTGTGGAAAAACCTAGTGTTCCTAAAAACCTTTTCCGATATAGATTCTTCACTGGTAATTAGTGTTGAGCGATTAACTGACATTTTTTTTTTTTTTTTTTTTAAACCAACATCGGTTCAATTATTAGAATTGCATTTCGTTCTGTCTTTTCTGAGCTCAATGCTCAGTTTCTTTAGAGATAAATCAGATCAAGCCCAAACTGTGAGATGTAAAGTTAGTTGGGGGTTGTAGTTTCCAACAGTCCAATATTCTACACAGTTAGTGTAGAACTGTTCATGACACAAACTGTTCACACACCTCTTGTTGGCGGAGAAAACTTTTAACAGGTTTAAAGCTTATTTCCTGTTCTACACATTTTGTCATGGGGTGCAAAGAAAACTTTGCAGTTTTAAAGCTAATTTTCTTACAATTCTATACATTTTGCCATGTCTAATGTGCATTAATGTGATATTTGAGTGACTCGAACATTACTTCCAAATCTATGTGCTAAAAAATCTAGCAAAAAAACGTCAGCTGATTTGGGCTAGTTGATCTGGACATTTCTGACAAGTTATAAATAGCTCTCTATGGTATGCAATGACTGACATGACAAGAGGAAAACTGATGATGCACTACCCAATTTTGAAATGGTACCTTGTGCATTCTACTATTACAACTTTCAAGAGTAAGTTGAAAGCCGGACTGAGCCCCACAGTTTGGGAAGCACTGATCTAAGTGATTGATAGTTGGTATTCAGCAGTCATAAAATGTGCCTTATTTACTTTTAAGTACTAATAAAATGGTGATTTTGTCAGTCAGCATAGGCAGCAGCTCTATAGAGATGAGATGATGACTTGGAAGGAAATAAAGTCATCAAATAAAAGAAATGTAATATACACAACAACTGAAAGCTTTTATTAAAGTAAAGTACTGTGAATAAATGATGTAACCTTTAGGCTGTTTACATGAATGTCTGTCTATCGTTTACTGACTACATCCATTTCTCTCTTTCAGACAGTGTATCTCTCTCGGAAGGCCAGTGTAGTTCTCTGTCCTCTTCTCTGTGGGGTGGAGGTTACCAGTCCCAGACCAGCACCTGTCTGCCCATCCACCCAGACTTCTCCCCCAGCCCTGCAGGCTTCCATGCCCCAGACAGAGCTATGTGGACAGGCCACGCTCTGCCCCAGCCCAGCCTCTCTCCTCCAACCTCTCTCCCTGACCCCTGGGCCTACAGCCTCAGCCCCCAGACCTCCGCCAGCTACACACACGTCCACGACGTCTACCCACACACACACCCTCACACACACATGCACCCCCGGCACACACACGCAGTATTACATTCCCACCCGTCCCATGGCCCAGGCCTAGACCCCAGGTTCAGCCCTCTGCTCCTGCCTGGTGTGAAGACTCAGAGCCCCCTAGCCCACAGCCCTGTGGGACACAGCACACACAGTACCACACACAGTACCACACACAGCAGCCAGAGCCCAGGGATACACAGTGATGTGAAGGCAGAGGTGGAGCAGGCCAGCCCCCCCACCCTGACCCCCTCAGCCTGGCCCACAGCTCGACACACACACATGGATATCTACGACTCAGGTAAGCCTCTGACCTGGAGCACACACACACACACACACACACACACACACACACACACACACACACACACACACACACACACACACACACACACACACACACACACACACACACACACACACGCACTCTCTCTCCCATGTCTATGTTTCTGCTACGTTGTTGTTTATCTAAAAGTTGATGTTATGCTGTTTCTCTCTCTCCAGGTCTGGATCAGGACAAAGTGAAGGCTGTTTGGTTCTGAGAGAGACGATATGACATCACAGGGACGTCACCCTGCCACCGAGCTGTGATCAGCTCTAACAGAACCTCCTGGAACCACATTTTTTGGTGGACTCATTCTCTAGAAGACTCTCCACTCCAACTCAGAACTCCAGGGTGGTTTTAGGTTTCTCAGAAATCCTTCTGGAGAAATATAGACTACTCTCCATGCCTCACAATCCACCAGGGATACTTCAGATCACTCTTTGGCAAAATATTTGTTCCTAATTTGTACCAAAAGTATTAGCTGGTTGATTGGGAACTAGTATCCCACATGAGGGTTCTGTTTAAAGAACGTAGTTTGTGGGAACACCGCTCAGCCAAGCCTCTTTCTGATCTTTTAATATTGTGCTATGCGTGTAACTAGCTATATGTGTGTAATTGACTGAAATATATGTTGTATACACAGTAGTACTGTGATCTGAAGTGATTATCATTTCCGTAAAGTGTTTGATTGTTGCTAATTGTTTTTCACCAACCCTGTGTTGTCATGTTGCCTAGTGTTTTGTATGTGGAGAAATGTCATTATTGATGTGTAATAAATTGCTAAGTTCTATTGGCAATCATGCCCTACATCTTTAAGAGCTGACTCAAAGTACACAGCTAAATGTCATTTTTTTGTATCAAATCTGAACATTGAATATCAACCAGCATTGTTTAGGAATGATATGTAGGTCAGCCTTGAACTTTTACTCAGAAATCCATCTATATTGAACAAAAATATAAACGCAACATGCAACAATTTCAAAGATTTTACTGAGTTACAGTTCATATAAGGAAATCAGTCAATTGAAATAAATTCATTAGGCTCTAATCTATGGATTTCACATGACTGAAAATACAGATATGCATCTGTTGGTCACAGGCACCTTAAAACAAATGTAGGGGCGTGGATCTGAAAACCAGTCAATATCTGGTGTGACCACCATTTGTCTCATGCAGCGCGACAATCTCCTTTGCATAAAGTTGATCAGGCTGTTGATTGTGGCCTGTAGAATGTTTTCCCACTCCTCTTCAATGGCTGTGCGAAGTTGCTGGATATTGGCAGGAACTGGAACACGCTGTCATACACGTTGATCCAGAGCATCCCAAACATGCTCAATGGGCGACATGTCTGGCGAGTTTGCAGGCCATGCAAGAACTGGGACAATTTCAGCTTCCAGGAATTGTGTACAGATCCTTGCGACATGGGACCGTGCATTATCATGCTGAAACATTTTTCTTTGTATTTATTTCACCTTTATTTAACCAGGTAGGCCAGTTGAGAACAAGTTCTCATTTACAACTGTCACCTGGCCAAGATAAAGCAAAGCAGTGCGACAAAAACAACAACACAGAGTTACACATAAACAAACGTACAGTCAATAACACAAACATGAGGTGACGGCGGCGGATGAATGGCACGACAATGGGCCTCAGGATCTCATCATGGTATCTCTGCATTCAAATTGCCATCGATAAAATGCAACTGTTTTCATCATATGTAGCATATGCCTGCCCATACCATAACCCCACCACCACCATGGGTCACTCTGTTCACAATGTTGACATCAGCTAACCACTCGCCAACACAACGCCATACATGTGGTCTGTGGTTGTGAGGTCGGTACTGCCAAATTCTATATAATGACGTTGGAGGTGGCTTATGGTAGAGAAATGAACATTAAATTAGCTGACAACAGCTCTGCTGGACATCCTTCAATCAGCATGCCAATTTCAAATCAAATTCTATTTGTCACATACACATGGTTATCAGATGTTAATGCGAGTGTAGCGAAATGCTTGTGCTTCTAGTTCCGACCATGCAGTAATATCTAACAAGTAATCTAACAATTTCACAACAACTACCTTATACACACAAGTGTAAAGGAATGAATAAAAGTATGTACATAAAATTATATGAATGAGCGATGGCCGAACGGCATAGGCAAGATGCAGTAGATGGTATAGAGTACAGTATATACATATGAGATGAGTAATGTAGGGTATGTAAACATTATATAAAGTGGCATTGTTTAAAGTGGCTAGTGATACATTTATTACATACATTTTCCATTATTAAAGTGGCTAGAGATGAGTCAGTATGTTGGCAGCAGCCACTCAAAGTTAGTGATGGCTGTTTAACAGTCTGATGGCCTTGAGATAGAAGCTGTTTTTCAGTCTCTCGGTCCCCGCTTTGATGCACCTGTACTGACTTCACCTTCTGGATGATAGCGGGGTGAACAGGCAGTGGCTCGGGTGGTTGTTGTCCTTGATGATCTTTTTGGCCTTCCTGTGACATCGGGTGGTGTTGGTGTCCTGGAGGGCAGGTAGTTTGCCCCCGGTGATGCGTTGTGCAGACCTCACTACCCTCTGGAGAGCCTTACGGTTGTGGGCGGAGCAGTTGCCGTACCAGGTGGTGATGCAGCCCGACAGGATGCTCTCGATTGTGCATCTGTAAAAATTTGTGAGTGTTTTTGGTGACAAGCTGAATTTCTTCAGCTTCCTGGGGTTGAAGAGGCGCTGCTGCGCCTTCTTCTCCACGCTGTCTGTGTGGGTGGACCAATTCAGTTTGTCCGTGATGTGTACGCCGAGGAACTTAAAACCTTCCACCTTCTCCACTACTGTCCCGTCGATGTGGATAGGGGGCTGCTCCCTCTGCTGTTTACTGAAGTCCACGATCATCTCCTTTGTTTTGTTGACATTGAGTGTGAGGTTATTTTCCTGACACCACACTCCGAGGGCCCTCACCTCCTCCCTGTAGGCCGTCTCGTCGTTGTTGGTAATCAAGCCTACCACTGTAGTGTCATCTGCAAACTTGATGACTGAGTTGGAGGCGTGCATGGCCTCGCAGTCATGGGTGAACAGGGGGTACAGGAGAGGGCTGAAAACGCACCCTTGTGGGGCCCCAGTGTAGAGGATCAGCGGGGTGGAGATGTTGTTACCTACCCTCACCACCTGGGGGCGGCCCGTCAGGAAGTCCAGGACCCAGTTGCACAGGGTGGGGGGACCCAGGGTCTCGAGCTTAATGACTAGTTTGGAGGGTACTATGGTGGTAAATGCTGAGCTGTAGTCAATGAACAGCATTCTTACATAGGTATTCCTCTTGTCCAGATGGGTTAGAATAACAATGATCCAGGGTTTTGCCAGCCTGGGTCGCGCATTTGATATGCTGATAAAATTTAGGGAGCCTTGTTAGCCTTGTTAAAATCCCCAGCTCCAATAAATGCAGCCTCAGGATATGTGGTTTCCAGTTTACATAGAGTCAAATGAAGTTCTTCAGGGCCGTCGATGTGTCTGCTTGGGGGGGAATATACACGACTGTGATTATAATCTAAGAGAATTCTCTTGGTAGATAATGCGGTCGCATTTGATTGTAAGGAATTCTAGGTCAGGTGAACAAAAGGACTTGAGTTCCTGTATGTTGTTATGATCACACCAAGTCTCGTTAATCATAATGCATACACCCCCGGCCTTCTTCTTACCAGAGAGATGTTTGTTTCTGTCGGCGCGATGGATGGATTATCTTGGCAAATGTGTGCACAAAATTTGAGAGTAATAAGCTTTTTTTGTGCTTATGGTACATTTCAGGGATCTTTTATTTCAGCTCATGAAACATGGGACCAACACTTTAAATGTTGTGTTTATATTTTTGTTCAGTGTACATTAAAACGTCTGCAAAATCCTAAGAGATTATGGAAATTAACCTACACTATCCACAGTTTCAGTCTCATCGTCCTATATGTCTGTAACGTGGTACTAATATGAGCCTGATGGGGGGTGAATTCCTCAGACAGTTGTTGTAGATACAATGCCATGTTTGTTGCCTGTCTGGTACTCTACGCCAGGAATGTATTTCCTGTTTCCTGTCTGGACAGGAAGTCCACCAGTGACAGGGGCAGAAAGTACACACACACACACGTTGCAGTGCAGAAATGTCTTCATGCAGACAGAGATAAACAGAATGTGGAGTATTGCCTCTTGGAGGTTGACCCTAATCTACTCCTTCTCTAGGAATGTGTGAAGCGCAAGCTATGTGCTCCGGTGTGAAATCAGCATTATTTTGGAGAAGAGCAGCGTTAAATATTTCAGGGTAACCCTGTTGCCAAGACTGGTATTATTGTTATCCATGACGGACAGCTGTGCAGTGTTTGTGTATGTGTGTGTTTGCACGTGTGTATGTTTGCATGTGTGTGTGTCTCAGGGGGTGTGTTAGTGTCTGTGAGTAAGCGATCTAACCAGGTGGTGTGTGTGTGTTCTCCTAACATTCCTGTCCCACCCTGAACTTAAGGATCCAGCTACCCCCTCAGCTATACCCTCATCTACACCCTCATCTAGGGCCCTGTGATGAGGCTTGAACATGTTGTTGTCTTTGCTGCTTAATGTGCTGACAAACAGAACTAAAACTGATGATCACGACAGTGAGGCTCTGAGTCCCTCTAGTCCCACTCTGCTTTAGAGGAGGAGGCCTCTCCTGGTGTAGTGAGGGGCTGCAGAGAGAGCACCAGGATTAATGTTTACTGGAGATGATTAGAGAGAGTCCTAGTGCACCTGCCCAAGCCCCATCCTGCGACCTAAGAGGTATGTATCAGATGCTCAACATATTCTGCTCACACCTACTGTGAAGGTCCGGGCCTAAACCACACAAAAACAACACTAGACACTATGGAACACAAAGCTTTTACTATCTCATCCTGGAATATACAAGGTCGGAGGTCATCTGCCTTTGGCCTAAAGAGCAGGAATCCAGACTTCATCAAAGAAATTGGAAATACAGGCATTGTCATCCTACAAGAAACATGGTATAGAGGAGAGCTGGTAGTCCCATCCACCAAACTACCAGGTGTGAAATAGGGAAGAGACTCAGTGGGTATGCTAATTTGGTATAGAGCAGACCTAACCCACTCTATTAAATTAGTCAAAACAGTAACATTTTAAATTTGGCTAGAAATGAATAAGGAAATTATCTCAACAGAGAAACATTTCTGTGTGCTACCTATATCCCCCCAATAGAATCCCCATCCTTTAACAATGACAGCTTCTCCATCCTAGAGGGGGAGATCAACCATTTCCAGGCCCAGGGACATGTACTAGTCTGTGGTGACCTAAATCCCAGAACTGGACAAGAACCTGACACTCTCAGTACACAGGGGGACAAACACCTACCTGGATGTGACAGCATTCCCTCCCAAATATGCCCTCTAGACACAACTACAGTATGACAAAATAACCAACAAAACAGGTCACAACTCCTGCAGCACTGTCTCACGCAGGGTCTGTACATAGTCAATGGTAGGCTTCGAGGGGACTGTTAGACTAGGTACACACTGACCTCAACCCAGAGTCTCTCAGAGCATTTACAGTCAGCCCACTGACACCCCTATCAGATCACAGCAAAATCACAGTCTACTTGAACAGAGAAATACTCATGAGGCATCAAAGCCAAAGGAACTGAATAATATTAAGAAATGCTATAGAGGGAAGGAAAGCAGTGTGGAAACCTACCAAAAAACAATCAGGCAACAACAAATTCAATCCCTTTTAGACAACTTCCTGGACAAAACATTTCACTGTAACAGTGAAGGTGTAAACTTGGCAGTAGAATGCCTAAATAGTATATTTGACCTTTCAGCTTCACTATCAAATCAAAACATGTCAAGCAGACAACCTAAGAAAATTAAAAACAAAGACAAATGGTTTGATGAAGAATGCAAAAACCTAAGAAAGAAATTGAGAAACCTGTCCAACCAAAAACATAGACACCCAAAAAACCTGAGTCTACGCCTTCGCTATGGTGAATCACTAAAACAATACAGAAATACACTACGGAAAAAGAAGGAACAGCACGTCAGAAATTAACTCAATGTAATTGAAGATCCATAGAATCTAACCACTTCTGGGAAAATTGGAACACACTTAACAAACTTAAGCCCCTGTTCCCTTTAAAAGGCCTGTCCGCCTATTCCCTCCTCCCCAGCCTGCAGTAGCAGAATCAAAGCATTGGGCATTTATCTACTCATTAGCATTAGCATGTAGCCTCTACAATGCTAACGGCCTGGCCCCTGCTGTTAGCCTCTGGAATCACCACAGGCACTTCCAACCAACACTGCCACAGTCTGCCAGGGGTGAAAAACAACTAGGAGGAAATGTAAAACAGAGAGAGGAATAAGAGTTGAGGAGAAAGCACACATTTAGGAAATGTACAAAAATGGTACAACATGATATTAATAATTTTCAATAATTACTATTATGGTCCACACACACACACACACACACACACACACACACACACACACACACACACACACACACACACACACACACACACACACACACACACACACACACACACACACACACACACACACACACACACACACACACACACACACACACACACACACACACACACACACAGCTGTACAGACTCTAAAGCAACGTAATGAGAACAGGCTGAGCTGAACCCGAAGCCAATCTCCCTCACGCAACACACACTCAGAATGAAATGGTTACTGAACGGTCTTTGAACCTACTGACACAACTGGCCTTTAAAACTGGGATTTATTTTCCTTGGTGAAGCACAAATACATTAATTTTGACAATGAGTGGAAATGCGGTCTTTCATTGCTTATTTTCTTTTCATTCACGTACACTCCTCACGGAGAACGACATGTTCTCCATGAATCCAAGAATCTTTCAGGAGCAGAGCAAGCAGTGTGTACTCCGAACAGACAGTTAGCCTGCCAATACCTGACCGAACCGTGGCCCTTTATAGGTTTTCCAGTAGTAACTGTTTTTAAATATAAATGTTTAGAAAAGGAGAGGACAGGAGGAGAGTAGAGGACAGGAGACGAGGGGAGAGACTGCAGCTCTCTGTCACACGCATCCAACGGTGGAGTCGTGATTAAATTTAGTAGTTATGAATGCATGTGAAATGCTATGAATATAATTATTGTATTTCCTGCACATTTTGATCAAACACCCACTTACACAATCAGACACATTGATCCAATTACAATACTTGTCATTAATTAATAAATGATGAATAAATGAACGTTTGTTCTTCCTGTTCTGGGTCTGTAGTTGGGGAACTTGTCAGATGCAGAGGTTGACAGCATTGAAACTGTGATCTCAACGCTACAGGGATGAATTCACATCCAGATAAAGATCTAATCATACTGAATATCAAGTGTGATTGTACCACCTGTAAAGTCTTATCACTGTGATGTTCTATGGGCCATGTTCAATCAGAATCTGCAACCAGCGGTAGAGTTTGACTGAATTTGAGTCCTGCTCTAGGAGAGTAAGCTCCTACCTCTGGATCCACTGGCGTGCTACTATGGCTACCTGGTCCCTGAGACATACACCAATAGGATAAACAATAGTTTCTCCTCTGTTGTCATCCAGAATTAATCAGATTGTATTCCTCCAGTACAGAACAGCTGTGTGGTCTGATTGGGTTAATAACAGTGTGATGTGGGAATGTCTGTTAAACATACAACACTCTGCATTCACACAGCCAACAATAACCCCACTACTAAACACTGTGACATTTATTGATGGGATTTTAACAGCCTGTTAAATGATTGTGGTAGAGGGACAGCCAGAAATGGAGGCATACAGAATGAAGCTCTCTCTCTCCTCTGAGGGTCACTCTGGTAGCTCCTCACTGATCAGAGGTGTGACTTCTCCTCCCTCTAGCCAACCAGAGAGACAGAGAGAGAAAGAAAGAAAGAGAGTAGGGGAGAGAGCGAGTAGAGGGGAGAGAGAGTATAGAGGGGGGACAGAGAGAGTAGGGAGGAGAGAGAGAGAGTAGGGAGGAGAGACAGAAAGTAGGGAGGAGCGAGAGAGTAGGGGAAAGAGAGAGAGTAGGGGAAAGAGAGAGAGTGTAGGGAGAGAGAGAGGAGGGGGAGAGAGAGAGTAGGGGGGAGAGAGAGAGTAGGGGGTAGAGATAGTAGGGGGGGAGAGAGTAGGACGAAGAGAGAGAGTAGCCGAAGAAAGAAATTGAGAAACCTAGCCAACCAAAAACATAGAGACCCAGAAAACCTGAGTCTACGCCTTCACTATGGTGAATCACTAAAACAATACAGAAAAACACTACTGAAAAAGAAGGAACAGCATGTCAAAAATCATCTCAATGTAATTGAAGAATCCATAGAATCCAATAACTTCGGGGAAAAATTGGAAAACACTAAACAAACAACAACACAAAGAGTTATCTATCCAAAATGGAGATGTATGGGTAAACCACTTCTCCACTCTTTTTGGCCCTATAACAATGAACAAACAGCAAAAACATATACTGTACATTATTTTTTGATACCATCGATCACCACATTCTTTTGGAGAGATTGGAAACCCAAATTGGTCTACACGGACAAGTTCTGGCCTGGTTTAGATCTTATCTGTCGGAAAGATATCAGTTTGTCTCTGTGAATGGTTTGTCCTCTGACAAATCAACTGTACATTTCAGTGTTCCTCAAGGTTCCGTTTTAGGACCACTATTGTTTTCACTATATATTTTACCTCTTGGGGATGTCAATCGAAAACATAATGTTAACTTTCACTGCTATGCGGATGACACACAGCTGTACATTTCAAAGAAACATGGTGAAGCCCCAAAATTGCCCTCGCTAGAAGCCTGTGTTTCAGACATAAGGAAGTGGATGGCTGCAAAATTTCTACTTTTAAACTCGGACAAAACAGAGATGCTTGTTCTAGGTCCCAAGAAACAAAGAGATCTTCTGTTGAATCTGACAATTAATCTTGATGGTTGTACAGTCGTTTCAAATAAAACTGTGAAGGACCTCGGCGTTACTCTGGACCCTGATCTCTCTTTTGACGAACATATCAAGACTGTTTAAAGTACAGCTTTTTTCCATCTACGTAACATTGCAAAAATCTGAAACTTTCTGTCCAAAAATTAATCCATGCTTTTGTTACTTCTAGGTTAGACTACTGCAATGCTCTACTTTCCGGCTACCCAGATAAAGCACTAAATAAACTTCAGTTAGTGCTAAATACGGCTGCTAGAATCCTGACTATAACCCAAAAAGTTGATCATATTACTCCAGTGCTAGCCTCCCTACACTGGCTTCCTGTTAAGGCAAAGGCTGATTTCAAGGTTTTACTGCTAACCTACAAAGCATTACATGGGCTTGCTTCTACCTATCTTTCCGATTTGGTCCTGCCGTACATACCTACACGTACGCTACGGTCACAAGACGCAGGCCTTCTAATTGTCCCTAGAATTTCTAAGCAAACCGCTGGAGGCAGGGCTTTCTCCTATAGAGCTCCATTTTAATGGAATGGTCTGCCTACCCATGTGAGAGACGCAGACTCGGTCTCAACCTTTAAGTCTTTACTGAAGACTCATCTCTTCAGTGGGTCATATGATTGAGTGTAGTCTGGCCCAGGAGTGTGAAGGTGAACAGAAAGGCTCTGGAGCAACGAATCGCCCTTGCTGTCTCTGCCTGGCTGGTTCCCCTCTCTCCACTGGGATTCTCTGCCTCTAACCCTATTACAGGGGCTGAGTCACTGGCTTACTGGTGCTCTTCCATGCCGTCCCTAGGAGGGGTGCGTCACTTGAGTGGGTTGAGTCACTGACGTGATCTTCCTGTCTGGGTTGACGCCCCCCCTTGGGTTGTGCCGTGGTGGAGATCTTTGTGGGCTATACTCGGCCTTGTCTCAGGATGGTAAGTTGGTGGTTGAAGATATCCCTCTAGTGGTGTGGGGGCTGTGCTTTGGCAAAGTGGGTGGGGTTATATCCTGCCTGTTTGGCCCTGTCCGGAGGTATCATTGGATGGGGCCACAGTGTCTCCTGACCCCTCCTGTCTCAGCCTCCAGTGTTTATGGTGCAGTAGTTTATGTTTCAGGGGGCTAGGGTCAGTCTATTATATCTGGAGTACTTCTCCTGTCTTATCCGGTGTATGCTCTCTCTAATTCTCTCTTTCTTTCTCTCTTTCTTTCTTTCTCTCTCTCAGAGGACCTGAGCCCTAGGACCATGCCTCAGGACTACCTGGCACGATGACTCCTTGCTGTCCCCAGTCCACCTGGCCGTGCTGCTGCTCCAGTTTCAACTGTTCTGCCTGCGGCTATGGAACCCTGACCTGTTCACCGGACGTGCTACCTGTCCCAGACCTGCTGTTTTCAACTCTCTAGAGACAGCAGGAGCGGTAAAGATACTCTTAATGATCGGCTATGAACAGTCAACTGACATTTACTCCTGAGGTGCTGACCTGTTGCACCCTCGACAACTACTGTGATTATTATTATTAGACCATGCGTGTCATTTATGAACATTTGAACATCTTGGCCATGTTCTGTTATAATCTCCACCCGGCACAGCCAGAAGAGGACTGGCCACCCCTCAGAGCCTGGTTCCTCTCTAGGTTTCTTCCTAGGTTTTGGCCTTTCTATGGAGTTTATCGTAGCCACCGTGCTTCTACACCTGCATTGCTTGCTGTTTGGGGTTTTAGGCTGGGTTTCTGTACAGCACTTTGAGATATCAGCTGATGTAAGAAGGGCTATATAAATACATTTGATTTGATTTGATTTGATCAACTACAAATCTTAGAATCAACTATTAAAAACTACCAGAACCCACTGGATTCGCCAATTACAATTAATAAAATACATGACAAAACACAAACCCTCCAACCCAAAAAGGCATGTGGTGTTGATGGTATCCTCAATGAAATGATAAAATATACAGACCACAAATTCCAACTGCCTATACTTAAACTCTTTAACATCATCCTTAGTTCTGGCATCTTCCCCAATATTCGGAACCAAGAACTGATCACCCCATTCCACAAAAGTGGAGACAAATTTGACCCCAATAACCACCGTGGGATATGCATCAACAGCAACCTTGGGAAAATCCACTGCATTATCATTAACAGCAGACTCGTACATTTCCTCAGTGAAAACAATGTTCTGAGCAAATGTCAAATTGCCTTTTTACCAAATTACCGTACGACAGACCATGTATTTACCCTGCATACCCTAATTGACAAATAAACAAACCAAAACAAAGGCAAAGTCTTCTCGTGCTTTGTTGATTTAAAAAAAGCCATCGACTCAATTTGGCATGAGGGTCTGCTATACAAATTGATTGAAAGTTGTGTTGGGGGAAAAACATACGACATTATAAAGTCCATGTACGCAAACAACAAGCGTGCGGTTAAAATTGGCAAAAACACACACATTTCTTCCCACAGGGCTGTGGGGTGAGACAGGGATGCAGCTTAAGCCCTACCCTCTTCAACATATATATCAACAAATTGGCGAGGGCACTAGAACATTCTGCCGCCCCCGGCAACACACTACTAGAATCTGAAGTCAAAGGTCTACTGTTTGCTGATGATCTGGTGCTTCTGTCCCCAACCAAGGAGGGCCTACAGCAGCACCTAGATCTACTGTACATATTCTGTCAGACCTGGGCCCTGACAGTAAATCTCAGAAAGACAAAAATAAGGGTGTTCCAAAAAAGGTCCAGTTGCCAGGACCATAAATCCAGACTCCATCTAGACACCGTTGCCCTAGAGCACACAAAAAACTATACATACCTCGGCCTAAACATCAGCACCACAGGTAACTTCCACAAAGCTGTGAACGAGCTGAGAGACAAGGTAAGAAGGGCCTTCTATGCCATCAAAAGGAACATAAAATTCGACATACCAATTAGGATCTGGCTAAAAATACTTGAATCAGTTTTAGAACCCATTGCCCTTTATGGTTGTGAGGTCTGGGGTCCGCTCACAATCCAAGAAATCACAAAATGTAAAAAACACCAAATTGAGACTGCATGTAGAATTCTACAAAAATATCATCTGTGTACAAAGTAAAACACCAAATAATGCATGCAGAGCAGAATTAGCCCAATACCCGCTAATTATCAAAATCCAGAAAAGAGACGTTCAATTCTACAACCACCTAGAAGGAAGCGATTCCCAAACCTTCCATAACAAAGCCATCACCTTCAGAGAGATGAACCTGGAGAAGAGTCCCCTAAGCAAGCTGGTCCTGGTGCTCTGTTCACAAACACAAACAGGCCCCACAGAGCCCCAGGACAGCAACAAAATTAGACCTAACCAAATCATGAGAAAACAAAAAGATAATTACTTGACACATTGGAAAGAATAATCAAAAAAAGAGAGAAAACTAGAATGCTATTTGGCCCTAAACAGAGAGTACACAGTGGCAGAATGCCTGACCACTGTGAGTGACCCAAACTTAAGGAAAGCTTTGACTATGTACAGACTCAGTGAGCATAGCCTTGCTATTGAGAAAGGCCACTGTAGGCAGACCTGGCTCTGTGCACGCTGCCCACAAAATGAGGTGGAAACTGAGCTGCACTTCCTAACCTCCTACCAAATGTATGACCATATTAGAGACACATATTTCCCTCAGATTAAACAGATCCACAAAGAACTCGAAAACAAACCCAATTTTGATAAACTCCCATATCTACTGGGTGAAAGACAACCGTGTGCCATCACAGCAGCAAGATTTGTGACCTGTTGCTACAAGAAAAGGACAACCAGTGAAGAACAAACAATATATGGGTTGTAAATACAACCCATATTTATGTTTATTTATTTTCCCTTTGGTACATCAACTATTTGCACATCATTACAACACTGTATATAGACATAATATGACATTTATAATGTCTTTATTCTTTTGGAACTTCTATGAGTGTAATGTTTACTGTTCATTTTATTGTTTATTTCACTTTTGTTTATTATCTATTTCACTTGCTTTCGCAATGTTAATATTTGTTTCCCATGCCAATAAAGCCCTTAAATTGAAATTGAATTGAATTGAGTAGGGGGAGAGAGAGAATAGGGAGCGAGAGAGCATAGGGGGAGAGAGACAGAGAGAGAGAGTAGGGGGTAGAGAGAGAGTAGGGGGAGAGAGAGCGAAAGAGGGAGTGAGAGAGGAGAGTGCTGATCTGTCAGAACACAACCCTTGTCTCTCCTTCACCCCTCCTTCATCCATCGCTCCACATTCCAGAGTAATTGAGCAGATGATTAGTCTAATAATCAGCAACACAATGCCAGCTGTCTGAACCTCAACCTGCATAAATACAGACAGCGAGCCAGGCTCAGGCTCATAGGGCTCTGCCTGCACTGGTATCACACTACCCTGGTTGCGTCCTGCAGGGGGAGGCTCTAGTCTAGGAGCACCCTATTACAACCATGCTTTAGGTCCATATGGCAGTCATAACCTAAGCTCTATACCCCAAACCAGCCCACCCTCTCCCGCTCATCCATACAGATCCGCTCTCCTCTAGTCATTGGAGCTAATTGTCTGTCCTCATGCGAGGCAGCAGAGATGAAACAGTGGTTGTGAGGGGGTATTATGCTGGTATTAAGTGTGTGTTTGGGTATTAGGGGTATTAGGGGTGGTGTAAGGGGTGTGGTTGGTACTTGGTAAGGGCAGTACTTTCTCTGTCAACAGTCTCTAGTGAAGCATGCTGGAACTGGTAGAGATCACATGTCCCCTGATTAGTGTAATTGGTCGTTTTTCATGTTTAAAGTGTCACCTTATCCCTCATTAATGGGGGTTAGGAACAGACAGGAACACACACAGTTAGCAATACACAGGCAGCTGTTATTAAAAGTAATCAACAAGCTCAGGTAAAAGAGAGTATTTAACTGATGTTGACTTTCTCTCAAATTTCTCTGAGCATATTATCACATCTCTCCCAGCCTGCTTGACAAATGAATTCATTTGGTCAGACTAATCACACAGTTGAGTGACATCTGACATATGGCTTTACAAATCTCAACCACTGACACTGTTCACTGTTCAAGTGTTTTAATGAGTGTTTAACTCTGTTCTGCATTTCCTCACCGCAATGGAATCTGCCCTCAGATAGATGTAGCACTTCAATGTTTAATTATGTCCAATAAGAAGTGGTGGTATCTCTCTTTCCACCGCAGGCTTGGTGTTTACAGTACACTAGCCATGGCGTGTGGCACAGACTGGGGAATAGTTGCAGGGAGCTGTGAAATGACTGTAGCATGCATGTGGTCTGTTGGAACTAGCAGCTGACAGACACTGATGTTAAATCAAAGTTAAATACACAGTGAGACTGTAGGCTCAGATCGACAGTGATGAGTATTTATGGTCTGTAGTAAGACTATCTTCTAACACATGGCTAGGCTAGACCTACTCTACTCCACCTGACCACCCACTGTAGAAGGATAACAAATACACTGTAAAATAAAATCCTGTACATTTACAGCAGGGATGCTGTAATATGTTTTTACAGTATTGTGTGTAGATTAATAAGGCTGTAATGTAACAAAATGGGGAAAAAGTCAAGGGGTCTGAATACTTTCTGAATGCACAGTATTTACTAAAATAGTGTCTCACCTGACAGCACGAGGTTGGTGCCTGAAACTGATCAGTAGGCATAAGCTATTACTGAAAAGAAATACCTTACGTTAGAGTCATTTTTACAGGAAACTCCTAATTACAATTAATAACACAATTTTTCATAATTTTATCAATAATGCAGTGCAATCTACAGGGATTGTAAAATACATTTACGGTATTTTACTGTGCAGTCTACAGTGGTTTACTTTTGAAAGTACAGAAAAGTCTTACAATGTACCTCTAACATTCTCTCCCTCTCTCTCTCTCTCTCTCTCTCTCTCTCTCTCTCTCTCTCTCTCTCTCTCTCTCTCTCTCTCTCTCTCTCTCTCTCTCTCTCTCTCTCTCTCTCTCTCTCTCTCTCTCTCTCTCTCTCTCTCTCTCTCTCTCTCGAACCTGGGGTTAGGGGTATGACTGGGATGTTTTAGCAAATGCAGAGCTGTATGTGGAGGAGAATAAAGAGGACGAATTGGGATATTGGGCTTGCATGTACCCAAGAGACAACTAATAGGAGCAGGGGGATAGAGTACAACAGACCATGTATTCACCCTACACACCCTAATTGACAACCAAACAAACCAAAACAAAGGCAAAGTCTTCTCATGCTTTGTTGATTTCAAAAAAGCCTTCGACTCAATTTGGCATGAGGGTCTGCTATACAAATTGATGGAAAGTGGTGTTGGGGGTAAAACATACGACATCATAAAATCCATGTACACAAACAACAAGTGTGCGGTTAAAATTGGCAAAAAACACACACATTTCTTCACACAGGGTCGTGGGGTGAGACAGGGATGCAGCTTAAGCCCCACCCTCTTCAACATATATATCAACGAATTGGCGCGGGCACTAGAACAGTCTGCAGCACCCGGTCTCACCCTACTAGAATCCGAAGTCAAATGTCTACTGTTTGCTGATGATCTGGTGCTTCTGTCACCAAACAAGGAGGGCCTACAGCAGCACCTAGATCTTCTGCACAGATTCTGTCAGACCTGGGCCCTGACAGTAAATCTCAGTAAGACCAAAATAATGGTGTTCCAAAAAAGGTCCAGTCGCCAGGACCACAAATTCCATCTAGACACCGTTGCCCTAGAGCACACAAAAAACTATACATACCTCGGCCTAAACATCAGCACCACAGGTAGCTTCCACAGAGCTGTGAACGATCTGAGAGACAAGGCAAGAAGGGCATTCTATGCCATCAAAAGGAACATAAATTTCAACATACCAATTAGGATCTGGCTAAAAATACTTGAATCAGTCATAGAGCCCATTGCCCTTTATGGTTGTGAGGTCTGGGGTCCGCTCACCAACCAAGATTTCACAAAATGGGACAAACACCAAATTGAGACTCTGCATGCAGAATTCTGCAAAAATATCCTCCGTGTACAACGTAGAACACCAAATAATGCATGCAGAGCAGAATTAGGCCGATACCCACTAATTATCAAAATCCAGAAAAGAGCCGTTAAATTCTACAACCACCTAAAAGGAAGCGATTCCCAAACCTTCCATAACAAAGCCATCACCTACAGAGAGATGAACCTGGAGAAGAGTCCCCTAAGCAAGCTGGTCCTAGGGCTCTGTTCACAAACACAAACACACCCCACAGAGCCCCAGGACAACAGCACAATTAGACCCAACCAAATCATGAGAAAACAAAAAGATAATTACTTGACACATTGGAAAGAATTAACAAAAAAACAGAGCAAACTAGAATGCTATTTGGCCCTAAACAGAGAGTATACAGTGGCAGAATACCTAACCACTGTGACTGACCCAAACCTAAGGAAAGCTTTGACTATGTACAGACTCAGTGAGCATAGCCTTGCTATTGAGAAAGGCCGCCGTAGGCAGACATGGCTCTCAAGAGAAGACAGGCTATGTGCTCACTGCCCACAAAATGAGGTGGAAACTGAGCTGCACTTCCTAACCTCCTGCCCAATGTATGACCATATTAGAGAGATATATTTCCCTCAGATTACACAGATCCACAAAGAATTCGAAAACAAATCCAATTTTGATAAACTCCCATATCTACTGGGTGAAATTCCACAGTGTGCCATCACAGCAGCAAGATTTGTGACCTGTTGCCACAAGAAAAGGGCAACCAGTGAAGAACAAACACCATTGTAAATACAACCCATATTTATGTTTATTTATTTTAACTTGTGTGCTTTAACCATTTGTACATTGTTACAACACTGCATATATATAATATGACATTTGTAATGTCTTTATTGTTTTGAAACTTCTGTATGTGTAATGTTTACTGTTCATTTTTATTGTTTATTTGACTTTTGTATATTATCTACCTCACTTGCTTTGGCAATGTTAACACATGTTTCCCATGCCAATAAAGCCCCTTGAATTGAATTGCCTGTCAGGCACAGTTCTGGGTGACTTTAACCTCCCCACGTCTACCTTTGACTCATTCCTCTCTGCCTCCTTCTTTCCACTCCTCTCCTCTTTTGACCTCACCCTCTCACCTTCCCCCCCTACTCACAAGGCAGGCAATACGCTTGACCTCATCTTTACTAGATGCTGTTCTTCCACTAACCTCATTGCAACTCCCCTCCAAGTCTCCGACCACTACCTTGTATCCTTTTCCCTCTCGCTCTCATCCATCACTTCCCACACTGCCCCTACTCGGATGGTATCGCGCCGTCCCAACCTTCGCTCTCTCTCCCCCGCTACTCTCTCCTCTTCCATCCTATCATCTCTTCCCTCTGCTCAAACCTTCTCCAACCTATCTCCTGATTCTGCCTCCTCAACCCTCCTCTCCTCCCTTTCTGCATCCTTTGACTCTCTATTTCCCCTATCCTCCAGGCCGGCTCGGTCCTCCCCTCCTGCTCCGTGGCTCGACGACTCATTGCGAGCTCACAGAACAGGGCTCCGGGCAGCCGAGCGGAAATGGAGGAAAACTCGCCTCCCTGCGGACCTGGCATCCTTTCACTCCCTCCTCTCTACATTTTCCTCTTCTGTCTCTGCTGCTAAAGCCACTTTCTACCACTCTAAATTCCAAGCATCTGCCTCTAACCCTAGGAAGCTCTTTGCCACCTTCTCCTCCCTCCTGAATCCTCCTCCCCCTCCTCCCCCCTCCTCCCTCTCTGCAGATGACTTCGTCAACCATTTTGAAAAGAAGGTCGACGACATCCGATCCTCGTTTGCTAAGTCAAACGACACCGCTGGTTCTGCTCACACTGCCCTACCCTGTGCTCTGACCTCTTTCTCCCCTCTCTCTCCAGATGAAATCTCGCGTCTTGTGACGGCCGGCCGCCCAACAACCTGCCCGCTTGACCCTATCCCCTCCTCTCTTCTCCAGACCATTTCCGGAGACCTTCTCCCTTACCTCACCTCGCTCATCAACTCATCCTTGACCGCTGGCTACGTCCCTTCCGTCTTCAAGAGAGCGAGAGTTGCACCCCTGCTGAAAAAACCTACACTCGATCCCTCCGATGTCAACAACTACAGACCAGTATCCCTTCTTTCTTTTCTCTCCAAAACTCTCGAACGTGCCGTCCTTGGCCAGCTCTCCCGCTATCTCTCTCAGAATGACCTTCTTGATCCAAATCAGTCAGGTTTCAAGACTAGTCATTCAACTGAGACTGCTCTTCTCTGTATCACGGAGGCGCTCCGCACTGCTAAAGCTAACTCTCTCTCCTCTGCTCTCATCCTCCTAGACCTATCGGCTGCCTTCGATACTGTGAACCATCAGATCCTCCTCTCCACCCTCTCCGAGTTGGGCATCTCTGGCGCGGCCCACGCTTGGATTGCGTCCTACCTGACAGGTCGCTCCTACCAGGTGGCGTGGCGAGAATCTGTCTCCTCACCACGTGCTCTCACCACTGGTGTCCCCCAGGGCTCTGTTCTAGGCCCTCTCCTATTCTCGCTATACACCAAGTCACTTGGCTCTGTCATAACCTCACATGGTCTCTCCTATCATTGCTATGCAGACGACACACAATTAATCTTCTCCTTTCCCCCTTCTGATGACCAGGTGGCGAATCGCATCTCTGCATGTCTGGCAGACATATCAGTGTGGATGACGGACCACCACCTCAAGCTGAACCTCGGCAAGACGGAGCTGCTCTTCCTCCCGGGGAAGGACTGCCCGTTCCATGATCTCGCCATCACGGTTGACAACTCCATTGTGTCCTCCTCCCAGAGCGCTAAGAACCTTGGCGTGATCCTGGACAACACCCTGTCGTTCTCAACTAACATCAAGGCGGTGGCCCGTTCCTGTAGGTTCATGCTCTACAACATCCGCAGAGTACGACCCTGCCTCACACAGGAAGCGGCGCAGGTCCTAATCCAGGCACTTGTCATCTCCCGTCTGGATTACTGCAACTCGCTGTTGGCTGGGCTCCCTGCCTGTGCCATTAAACCCCTACAACTCATCCAGAACGCCGCAGCCCGTCTGGTGTTCAACCTTCCCAAGTTCTCTCACGTCACCCCGCTCCTCCGCTCTCTCCACTGGCTTCCAGTTGAAGCTCGCATCGCTACAAGACCATGGTGCTTGCCTACGGAGCTGTGAGGGGAACGGCACCTCAGTACCTTCAGGCTCTGATCAGGCCCTACACCCAAACAAGGGCACTGCGTTCATCCACCTCTGGCCTGCTCGCCTCCCTACCACTGAGGAAGTACAGTTCCCGCTCAGCCCAGTCAAAACTGTTCGCTGCTCTGGCACCCCAATGGTGGAACAAACTCCCTCACGACGCCAGGACAGCGGAGTCAATCACCACCTTCCGGAGACACCTGAAACCCCACCTCTTCAAGGAATACCTAGGATAGGATAAAGTAATCCTTCTGACCCCCCCCCCCCCCCCTTAAAAGATTTAGATGCACTATTGTAAAGTGGCTGTTCCACTGGATGTCATAAGGTGAATGCACCAATTTGTAAGTCGCTCTGGATAAGAGCGTCTGCTAAATGACTTAAATGTAAATGTAAATGTAATTGAATTGAATAGAGCATAAGAGGGATAAATGATAGAGGGATGAGGTAAAGGATAGAGAGATGAGGTAAAGGGTAGACGGATGAGGTAAATGATAGAGGGATGAGGTAAAGGATAGAGAGATGAGGTAAAGGGTAGACGGATGAGGTAAATGATAGAGGGATGAGGTAAAAGATAGAGGGATGAGGTCAAGGATAGAGTGATGAGGTCAAGGATAGAGGGATGAGGTAAAAGATAGAGAGATGAGGTAAAGGGTAGACAGATGAGGTAAAAGATAGAGGGATGAGGTCAAGGATAGAGGGATGAGGTTAAGGATAGAGGGATGAGGTTAAGGATAGAGGGATGAGGTAAAAAATAGAGGGATGAGGTAAAGGATAGGATGCATCCTGACAGGCAGCAAAGAGAGATACTGTGAAAAACAACCTACAGGGAAATGTGATGAAAGAAAAGAAAACATGTAAATGTCAAGCCAAACAGATGAGTTATCTTCCCGTTTCTTCTCCTCATTTATCAATCTCCTTCAAATGGAGAAATTAGAAATACACAATTATACATATTAAATCACAATTACTAACACTGGCGTGCGTCACAATGTTGTTTCCCAATTTGTATGTCTTATAAAGTTGAGAGGGACAAAACGTATGGGCTCATGTCAATGGTTCATATGGAGAGACTGACCGGGAACGCACCTGCTTGTTGGAACACACACCTGCTGCTTAGAACAGTATGTTAGGGGTAGAAGGTTTGTGACCGGCTTAGACATTTATTCATCATTATTTAAAATCATCAACAATAAGCACATCATCCTCTGACCAATGGGGATGCGCCAGGTAATTGCTTGGAGTGAAGTGTAACTTGACCAGTTCAGGGAGGGGTGAACGAGACTAAACCATGAGGAGGACCATCATCACTACCAGGCCTGGCCAGCTGAGACCCTGTTACCCTGCTCTATAGGACAGTAACAATCTGTTATTAGCCCCAAAACCAACAGAGTGAGCATACTGAAATGATGAATAAATCACTAGACCTGTAGACAGACACTTGTTGTCAATGGACCAAAATATTGAAAACATTTTGAATAGTTTATACATAAAAGTAAAGACCTACAGGTACCAGCAAAAATAAAGTAAGCACCAACATAAAGTGACTCAACAGGGCGTTGGGCCACCATGAGCAGCCAGAACAGCTTCAATGGGCCTTGACATAGATTCTACAAGTGTCTGGAACTCTATTGGAGGGATGCGACACCATTCTCCATGAGAAATGACATCATTTGTTGTTTCTTTTATTGTGTCAGTTACCTATACGTACCTCCACAAACATACATATAGAGGTGCTATTCATCCAAATCCAAAAAGCCTGGTGGTATTCACAACATATTTTCCATTCAGTGCATATGGCAGGGAATCTTTGAGTTTATCCCTGTGAAAATGTATTGTTGTATAGAACTGTTTATGATTTCCATTCCAGAAGAGAGAGCTGTCTGTATCATGTTGAGAGTACTTCATTCACAAAACCCTAGTAAAACAGTTCTGTCTTTAAACTCTTTCCTGGAGCCAAAGCCAACAGCCCAGTAACAGTAACGTAGCTGGATAACCACCCAGCAGTAACATAGCTAGCATACCTCTGCTCTGTAATAGCAGACTTATGGGCAGACAACACCTGTTTCTCTGACTCAATCTCTGGCAGAGGACTGCTCTGTCCCACTACTCTACTGTTCCACGATTCAGCCTCAGCCCCAGCCTGAACAGGTTATCAAAGGCTATTCTGTATGTGGAATCACAGTTGTATGTAATACTGTTTGTGTGTGAAATGTGTGTGCATGTGTTCCTCTTCCCATCCCACTGCTCTGCTGGTCTCTGACAGCCCCTACTGTGGAGAATCCCCCTAAATACACACACCCCTCCCTTCACACACAAAGCCATTGTTAGTTAACTGAGTTAGAGCAGTGCTGGGGGTTCATATAGGAAGTGATCTGTCACAATCCTGTCACGTTTCCAATCAGACTGTACTCCCAACTACAGCCTGGCGTATTACGCATAAATAATCTATTTAATCATGTATTATTCCTCATTAAGTATTATACTGCCGGTTTGAAAATTTAGCAGGTCCTACATGGACCAAACTAGTACTGAAAGCCAGAGAGTTTCTCCACATCTGTACTGCACAGGGCAGGTGGTAGGATATGTTTGCTGGAGTACATGACTGTTGCTTATGAAGGTGTGTCTGTGTTTCTGTAGAGAGTGTTCGTAGCTTCTGTAGCTGTTTGAATTGCTTCAGGAAGAACCCTGCAAACAGTAATAAGTCACTAAGTTGTCAGGACAGTCTGTCATGGTCCCCTGTAGGTTTAGTCTAGTTCCTACTGAAGGAGACTCCCCGAGGTTGTTTTAGGACATTCTTGGGACGTGTCATGGTTCCCTTGTTGTTTTGTGTAGTTACCGGTTTGTCTTGAGGATGTCCATGAGGAAGTTTTTAGGACTTTCTTGGGACGTCCACGGGACAAACTGGCAACTAGACAAAATCTCCAGGGGACCATGACACAACGTCCAAATAAAGTCACAAATACATCCTTGGGGACGTCCTCGGGACAAACCGGGAACTATGAAAACGTCCTCCAGAGTACTTCCCTTGGGACTGTCATGCAGCGTCCTAAGGACTAATAAAATAACAGTCCTGAGAATGTCCTAAAAAGGTCCTGACATGGTCTTGATGTGGTCCTTAGTGACATCCGGGTATCTTACAGGGAACTAACTACACAAAGGACCACCAGAGATTGTTCCCCTTAGGACCATCTGCAATGTAAAAAAAAGTCCTGGTAACATCTTAAAAAAGTTATGACATGGTCCACCAGAGAAAGTTCCCTTTGGACCATCATGCGATGTTCTTATAACGTCAGTGGGATAAAATTGTGCCGAATCCCTCAAGGGACCTAATGGGAACGCCGCTGAATGTCCTCAGGACTTCCCCTGTTTGCTGGGCTGGTCCTCCTAACACACTGACCTTACAGTGAGGAATCTCCCTCTGCCACCAACCATTCATTCCTGCTCTGCTCTCCTACCCTACATATTAAATTAAATGTGATTTAAAAGTACTTGCTGCTACTGTTCCGTACTGACCATACCATATATACCACAGGCCTATAAGGACCTACCACAGGCAGCGAACCCTGTCCGCAACCTTTGTGCGTTTGTGTGTGTGTGTGTGTGTGTGTGTCGGCTAGCCGTGGTATCATACACTTCACACACTGTGATCAGGCCAGCGGAGAGTGTAATCTCTCTGAGGAGAGAGAGGGATGAGAAAGGGATAACATTCTTTATCCCTCTCATCCCTCTCTCTCCTCTGAGTTCTTCTCAGGCCTGACAGGATGACAAGTGTCTAACTGTAGCCTTAAAGAGGAAATCACACTAATTGGCAGCTAATTCCTTACTCCCCTGAGCTAGTCTTTGTCCTACTGTCCAGTCCTGCTCCCTACAGCCCAGGGAAGTCCCTCTGAGAGCCCCAGCAGGGCAGCTTGTCTAGGCCGGGTTCTCTGAGGCCTACCCACTGGGGCCTGTCACTGAAGCCTGGACCTGGAGTTTGGAGCCCCCCCTCACAGCAGGCACCCTGCTGGGCACATCTCTGCCAGAGCGACAGGAGAGCCGGCCCCAAATCAGCCAGCCCTTGTCACATAACCTTCCACTCTATTCACACACACTCTACAAACATATACATTCACACACTCATATTATCGCCGGACACACTTGCACACTCTCTAAAAATGACCCTACACACATACTACAAATACACAAGATCTCTATAAAAGCAAATACAGCAACAAACTCTACAGACATACACACACTCTCTCCAGCTACTGTACTTCCACTCTGCAGGTGATTGACGGGTGTTTGCAGGGCTGCTGTCAGGAAGACATGTGACATATGTGAGTCCCGCCCCCCTGTCATGTCCGACTACCCATGAGGCCTTTGTGCTGCTGGCGCAGGTGGCAGGAGACGCCAGGACACCGCCACAGAGAGACAGGAAGGGCTAGAATAACACACACACACATCAGTTGTCAACCTCCCCCTCAGGTGTCCGTGGCTGGGGCTATACTCCGGGAACGCCTGCCTCCTCTGGATGTCTCTATCCTGCCTCTCAGCACCCACAGGGAGAAAGACAGAGAAAGAGGGAGAGACCTCTAGTAGATGACAGAAAGAGGGGGAAAGAGAGGAATCTGGAGAGACAGAATGGGGCAAGAAGAGTGGTTGAATGGGAGGAAGTGGTGTGTATTCTTTGTGAGGGGGCAGTGTGTGAGTGGAATGTGTGTGTGATAAAGGATATTGGCAGCTCTCCTCTGCTTGCCTACTGCTACAATGGTATCATTGACAGGCAGGAGAACGGGCTATTGAGGGATGCGGGTAGTGACACCACACAGTGTTGTGAATGTTTGGCATAGCTGGCATTGCATTCCCTCTCGTGCCCTCCACAGGGCTCCAGGCTTATCATACATTCTTCTCCACTTTCTCTGCCCCCACAGCCTTTGTCTCGCTCTCTGTGTGTGTGTGTGTGTGTGTGTGTGTGTGTGTGTGTGTGTGTGTGTGTGTGTGTGTGTGTGTGTGTGTGTGTGTGTGTGTGTGTGTGTGTGTGTGTGTGTGTGTGTGTGTGTGTGTGTGTGTGTGTGTGTGTGTGTGTGTGTGTGTGTGTGTGTGTGTGTGTGTGTAGACATGGACTTGACAAAATAACATAACATGACCAGTGGAAGACAAAACATAGTGGGAATTCAAGCAAGCATAACACAAGTATAACGTCTCTCTGAGCTCTGAGGGTCATTTCTGAGATGATAGTATAACATGCCTGTATGACAGATGATAGTATAACATGCCTGTATGATAGATGATAGTATAACATGCCTGTATGATAGATGATAGTATAACATGCCTGCATGATAGATGATAGTACAACATGCCTGTATGAGAAACTAATAAGTGGAACCTGAGTCCATCTGAGCAGAACATCAATAGAAGACCTGATTGAAAAGCCAGAATCATTTAAAATCCTGGTCTTTCCTAAATGATGCATCGTCATGCTGTGTCCTACTGAAGGAGACTTGACCCTGCTTGTACAGAGACAGGTTCTGTTACCGAAGCGTTCTGAAGAGAGAGAGTTATAGTGTATTGTGTAGAGAGAGAAGATGAGGCTAGCAGAGCTGTTATTGTGGGCAGCTGATCCAGTCCAGGGGACAGGAGGAGATTTGGACTGGATCTGTGTCCTGCTCCTCCTACTTTCCCTCACCCTTTACACCCACTCAGCCATCCTACAAAAAACTACAGATTTTATAAAGAGAAGACCAACATTCCTGCCCCCAACCCCCAGCTCCCCCTTCTCCCCCCATCTTCTCTTCTCTCATGCAAAGTTTCAAGTTTTATTAGTTGTATGTACAGGATACACATGGTATACACCGTCCAATAAGAAGCTTACTTGCAGGACCCTTTTCGACAATGCAACAACAATAAGAAATAAGAAAAGATAAGAACACAAGCATAAAGTAAATGGCTCAGTAGAATAGAATAAACAATTTAGCATAAGTATAATACAGGAAGGCACAGTTTATAGTCCAACATACAGCATACACGTGTTTTGGGGAAGATGGGAATGGGGGGCACGTTTTTTAAGAGTCTGGTAGCTGCAGTTGTGATGTGTGTGTAACATGAATGTACGTGTGTGTGGATGAGTGTATATCTGTGTGGGTGTATGCGTGAGTGCATGTGTGCTAAGGTGCTGCGAGTCAGTGCAGGTGGTCAGTCCAGTTCAAGTCTTCAGCAGTCTTATGGCTTGTAGATAGAAATTGTCTCTAAGCCTTTTGGTATCAGACCTCATGCTCCGATACCGTCTGCCACACGGTAAGAGCAGCTTGATGATGCTGTGGGCCTTCCTCAGGCACCGTTTCGAGTAGATGTCCTGGATGGGTGGGAACACGTGAAAGGTTGTTAACGTTGAGGGAAAGGTTGTTGTCCTGGCACCACAATGCTAGTTCCCTTACCTCCTCCCTATAGGCTGACTCGTCAATGTTGGTTATCAGGCCAACAACCGTTGTGTCGTCAGCAAACTTGATGGAGTTGATGTCGTGCAAAGCCACACAGTCGTGGGTGAACAAGGAGTACAGTAGAGGGCTGAGGACATTGTGGAGGAGGTGTTGTTGCCTGTGGTCTGCCTGTCAGGAAGTCCAGGATCCAGTTGCAGAGGGTGGTGTCCAGACCCAGGGCTCTGAGCTTGGAGGGAACAATAGTTTTGAATGCTGAACTGCATTCTCAAATAGGTGTTCCTCCTGTCCATGTGAATAGCGATGGAAATGGCATCTTGTGTGGATCTGTTGGAGCGGTAGGCAAATTGGAGTGGGCCCAGTGTGCCTGGCATGCTGGCCTTGATGTGGGCCATGACCAGCCTCTCGAAGCACTTCATGATGACCGACTTGAGTGCGATGGGACACTCGTCATTTGGGCATGTCACTTTTTTTTCTTGGGCACTAGTACGATGGTGGTCTTCTTAAAGCAGGTCGGGACCGGTGATTTTAATCCCGGAAAACTGGATTCTGTTTGACCTAATTTCGACCAGCATGTCACCTGTGTAACTAGATCACTTTTACTCCACACACAGAGAAACATACAAAGCTCTCCCTCACCCTCCTGCTTACAAGCAAAAACTCAATCAGGAAGCACCAGTGACGCGCTCAATACGGAAGAAGTCAAATGAAATGGATGGTAAGCTACAGGACTGTTTTGCTAGACTGGAATATGTTCCAAAATTTATTTGAAGTCCATTGAGGAGTTTACCACATCAGTCACCAACTGGCATCAGAAGCCATGGATTACAGGCATCATCAGCACTGAGCTGAAAGCTACAGCTGTCGCTTTCAAGGAGCAGGACACTAATCTGGATTCTTAGAAGAAATCACACTCACCCTCCGACGAACCATCAAACAGGCAAAGCGTCAATACAGGGCTAAGATCGAATCCTACAACACCGGCTCTGCTTGTCGGATGTGGCAGGGCTTGCAAACTATCACGGATTACAAAGGGAAACCTAGCCGCGAGCTGCCCAGTGGCACGAGCCTACCAGATGAGCTTTATGCCTTCTATGCTCGCTTCGAGGCAAGCAACACTGAACCATGCATGAGAGCACCAGCTGTAGCGGACGACTGTGTGATCACGCTCTCCATAACCGATGTGAGTAAGACCTTTAAACAGGTCAACATTCACAAGGCACTAGGGCCAGACAGATTACCAGGACATGTACTCTGAACATGCGCTGACCAGCTGGTAAGTGTCTTCACTGACATGTCCAACCTTTCCCTGACCCAGTCTGTAATACCTACATGTTTCAAGCAGACCACCATAGTCCCTGTGCACAAGTATGCAAAGGTAACTTGTCTAAATGACTATCGCCCTGTATCACTCTCATCTGTAGCCATTAAATTCTTTGAAAGGGTGGTCATGGCTCACATCAACACCATCATCCCAGACACCCTGGACCCACTCCAATTCACATACCCCCCCCAAACAGATCCACAAATGACTCAATCTCTATTGCACTCCACGCTGCCCTTTCCCACCTGGAAAAAAGGAACACCTACTTGAAAATTCTGTTTATTAACTACAACTCAGAGTTCAACACCATAGTGCTCTCCAAGCTCATCACTAAGCTGAGGACCCTGGGATTAAACACCTCCCTCTGTAACTGGATCCTGGATTTACTGATGGGCTGCACCCAGGTGGTGAGCGTAGGCAATAACACATCCGCCACCCTCAACATGGGGGCCCCTCAGGGTGCGTGCTTAGCCTCCTCCTGAACCCTCTGTTCACCCACAACTGTTTGGCAGCGCACGACTCCAACACCATCATTAAGTTTACCGATGACAAGACAGTGGTAGGCCTGATCACCAACAACGATGAGACAGCCTATAGGTAGTAGGTCAGAGACCTGGCAGTATGGTACCATTACAACAACCTCTCCCTCAAGGTCAGCAAGATAAAGAAGCTGATTGTAGATGACAGGAAACAGAGGGTTGAGCACGGCCCCAACGGGGCTGTAGTGGAGCGGGTCAAGAGCTTCAAGTTGCTCGGTGTCCACATCACTAAGTTTCAAACACGCCTTGGCCCTCAGATCCTCAAAAAATTATACAGCTGCACCCAAGGGCATTGTTAGGGTGGGGAAAACATGAATGATTCATGCCCCTAAATATTTTGAGAATTATTTGTTTATCATTTAAAAAATGCTAGACAAAAAATCTGTGATGAAAATTAAAACGTATAACCATAATCAGATCAGGCATCTCTACCTGACCATCCCGTTTGTACACCCCCCATAATGCACATGGCTTTGTCCATTCTCCACGAGGAGACAGTTGCTCCGGCATGTAGCCTAAGCATTCACGAGAGATAATCACTATGCCCCCCTCAAAAACGAAATTGGGTTTCCAGAAATGGAAAGAAAGGAAACAGAGACAGATTCAGCAAAATTCAGGAAAAAAATTACTCACTACGTTTTTTCCCAGAAAAAAAACAAGGAGAAGGATTTGAGTGGTAAGTCAGTGCAGACAGCCTGCCGAACTGAGTAGCCTAGATAGCCAATATAGCTAGCTTGATAGCTTGCTAGCTACAGGTGGACTCACTACCGTGGACTAACTCAGCTCGGTCAGAGCAGTAATTATTAACATGATGATGATGAGCTACCACTACCAGCTATGGCTAGCTAATTAGCTATTAGTTAAATATTATAACTGTATTCCTAAATATTTCCGTGATATTTGTTAGCTAGCTAGACTAAAATAAAAACTTAACATGTAGCCTACCTATCCATACTGTAGATGATACTACTACTACTACTACTACTACTACTACTACTACTACTACTACTACTGCTGTAGACAAAGATCCCAACATGTGTCCCCTACATGAAGTTGAAACAGCGGACCTTGGAGGTGAGGCTGTTGTTTTGTAGCAGCAGCAGCATAACTAGACCATTTTTAAATTGTAAAGTTCGGCACATGATGACTTAGACACACTTAAATACGTATTCTATTTGATATGTATACTGTTAAAACTTTTTCCTTTCAGTGGTAATTTTTAGTATTGTAACCCTTGTAGGAGCAAACATTAAACCTAAAATGCCCTTTGTTTACTCACGTCCTAGTACCCAGAAAGCCCCAGGTAGGCAGAATCTCAGCAGAAAGCTGTCAGACAGACTCTGATGCAGAGGAAGCTTTTTTCACCTTTATTTAACTAGGCAAGTCAGTTAAGAACAAATTCTTATTTTCAATGACGGCCTAGGAACAGTGGGTTAACTGCCTTGTTCAGGGGCAGAACGACAGATTTGACCTTGTCAGCTCACAGATTCGATCTTGCAACCTTTCGGTTACTAGTCCAACACTCTAACCACTAGGCTACCTGCCGCCCCAGTGAAGGAGTGACAGAAGAGATTTAACAAGCAAGTAATAAGGGAAAGGAAGAGTATGGACAGATTCGAAGTGAGGAAGATGAGCTTTTAGATGATCCAGCACTGTGGCCAGAGAAAGTACAAGACCATAAAAGAGTTCGCAGACTAGCCAACAGGTGTGGTGAGGAGACAGAACTGTATAAAATCATTCCCCCAGACTCAGAAGGCAAGCCATTCCCCAACTATTTACAGTACTCGGTTATATGTGATGCAACTCCAGACATTTCCCATACTGAGCAAAATGTATTATTGGTGAGATATGTACACAAAAATAAAGTTCAGGGAACAGGTGAATGGGAAATAATTTTACGTTTTCTTGAACTTAAAGACTTTGCTAGAAAGACAGGCAGTGAAATTTCTGAAATGATTGTGAGTGCATTGGAAGGGCATGGTATTGACCTAGCAGATTGCCGTGGTCAAGGCTATGATAATGGTGCACATATGTCAAGGAAAATGAAGGGAGTTCAAGCACACATACTGTAAAAGAATCCACTGGCCACATACTCACCTTGTGCCTCCCATACTCTTAATCTTGTGGGTGTACATGTAGCTCAGTCGTGCCCAGAATAATCAACCTTTTTTGGCTGTGTAAATCGTCTTTACAATCTGTTGAGTGCCAGCCCAGAGTGATGGGCCATTCTCAAGGAAAAGACTGGCTGCTGTCTTAACCGCCTTCCAGACATGCGATGGAGTGTGCGTATTGCTGCGGCCCGAGCAGTGGCAACTCATTTACCATCTATCATCAAGGCCTTATACAGGAAGAAATACAGGACAATACAGGAAGAAATACAGGCTCTGCGGAATCAATGGGACGCTCTTCTGGCAGAAGCCTCCGTGGTGGCAAATGAAATCGGTGTAACTACTCAGTTTCACAGTGAACAGAGGAGCCACCAGAAAAATAAAATGTTTCCCTGATGAGACTGAAGATGACATAGCAAATGAACAGAAGTCAGACACTGGATTTCACAACACAGTGTTTTATGTGGCTCTGGATAGTATAATCAGTCAGTTGGACTTGCGGTTCCACACGGTTGCAGCAATATGCGAAGAGTTTTCACCAATACTTACATTTAGGAAAATTACTGAAAACCAAATTCATGAATCTTGCCACAAATTGAGAAACAAGTACTCCAAAGATTTCACAGATGGATTTGAAAATGAAGGACGACATCTAAAGACGATATATGGTGCACCTTTTTCAGATGGTCTTTCTCCTGTAGAGCTCCTAATGCCATCCACAAGTTGCAGCTACAGAGCATTTTTGGAGAGGTGTGCACTGCACAGCAAATCTTCTGTACAATACCTGTAACAGTTGCTGGAGGTGAACGTGCTTTCCGTAAGCTGAAACTTATAAAGAACTATCTAAGATCTACAATGTGCCAAGACAGGTTGAACAGCCTTGCCATCCTTTCAATTGAAAACCAGTTAGCGAGAAAATGTTACTTCAGAGACATAATTTAAAAAAATTTAACCTGGCAAGTCAGTTAAGAACAATTTCTTATTTACAATGACGGCCTACCAGGGAACAGGGGGTTAACTGCCTCGTTGAGGGGCAGAACAACAGATTTTTACCTTGTTAGCTCCGGGATTCGATCCAGCAACCTTTTGGTTACTGGCCCAACACTCTAACAACCTGCCGCCCCAAATGAGTTCGCTCACAAGAAGGCTAGACGCTGGGCTCTTGGTGCAGTGTAACCTTGAGTTTTGTTTACAGGGAACAAACACAAGGACAAATGCCTTAACCTGTTCTACCCAAGCCTGCCCAGGGATGGGCAAAATACTGTTTCAGAGTATTTTCTGCTATGGTTTATCTCCTGTTGAACGTACTCAGGAATGCCCATATAATGTCTTGACACTACAGTTGCAGTTTCACAGACGCTTGTTCTCTGTAGGCACCACATGTATGCCTGCAGTCCACCTAGTTCAGGATTTAATATGATTTGGGGTATGTTATTTAGGATATCTTTAGGAGTTATGATAGGGCAGAAGAGGGTTAGCCTTGTTTATAAGAATTGGTAATACATTATTTCATCTGAAACATGGATCATTGGTAATTTCTTCATTAAAACAGACTACAATACCATATATTAAAAAATAAGTCACCAATTGTGTAGTTATTTATAATAAAGCATCATAAAAATCTCATGACACAGACAGCTTTTGTTAACATTAGGATCCACAAATGTTTGCAATACTGTTAATATAGACAAAGGATGAAGGTGGAAACTAGAATCTGCAAAATTGTAGTATAGAGCAGTACATTTAATAACACATTGTTCGGTACGATATTTTAATCGGACACATGCTGATTTCTATGTTAGGGGCCTGATAGTTTTTTTTTCATGGGGCCCCAAAATTCTGGCAACGCCCCTGGCTGCATGTCACGCCCTGACCGTAGATTGCTTTGTATGTTTCTATTTTTAGTTTGGTCAGGGTGTGATGTGGGTGGGTATTCTATGTTGTAGGTCTAGGTTTTCTGTTTCTATGTGTTTGGCCTGGTGTGGTTCTCAATCAGAGGCAGCTGTCTATCGTTGTCTCTGATTGAGAGCCATACTTAGGTAGCCTGTTTTCCCACTTGTGTTTGTGGGTGGTTATTTTCTGGTTAGTGTTTGTTGCACCTGTCAGAACTGTTCGTTGGTCGTTTTGTTGTTTTTGTTCGTGTATTCATTTTGATTAAAAGTATTATGGATACGTACCACGCTGCACTTTGGTCCTCCTCTCCTTCTCCCGACGACTTTCGTTACACTGCACCATAGAAAGCATGTGGATTAGCTGCATCACCGCTTGAGTGACCGCAAGGTGCTATAGATGGTAGTGTGTACAGCGCCTTCAGAAAGTATTCATGACTTGTTCCACATCTTGTTGTGTTACAACCTGAATTCAAAATGGATTAAATATTATTTGTTTCTACACACAACAACACCCCATAATAACAAAGTGAAAATGTTTTAAATTCAATACAGAAATATCGAATTCACATAAGTATTCACACCCCTGAGTCAATGCATGTTGAGTTGTCAAACATCAATTGCAGTTTGAGTCTGTATTGTCTTTTTGCATCGCTAATGAGTTTGCGAAGCTCTTACCTGCTTGCCTTGTATGCCTCACGCATCACCCACGCATCACCCAAGTCATTGGGGTTCGTTCTGCTGATAATGAATGCTGCAGCACAGGCTCTCAGCATAGTACGGATTTTTCCGTTCATTCAGGGTTTTTGGTTGGGGTATGTCCGGCTTGTTATAGTGGGTACAACATCATCAACACATTTCCTAATGAAGCCTGTGACTGACGAAGTATATTCCTCAATGTTGATGGATGAGTCCTGGGTGGATGAATCTTTGAACATATTCCAATCAGTATTCTCAAAGTGCTGCAGCATTGAGTCTGCCTGCCGGATATGGTGCCAACATGTGAGCCATCACACACACAGAGCGCATGCACGCACGCACATACACACACATACACACACACAGCTTTTGCTGTACCAGTTCAGTGCCAGGGTGTTGTAAGTTAGTGTTTGATCTCCTGGCGTTGCAGCTGTAACATGACTCTGCTGTTGTTTAGCGTGCGTGTGCACGTGCACGTGTGCGTGTCTGCGTGTGTATGAGAGAAAGAGATTGTGTGCTTGGTGCAGCTGTAAAGTAAGTCTGCTCATGTTTAGTATGTGTATATCTCCTAACGCTCTCTTTCTTTCACATGACACCTCACTACAAAGATGACAGTATCTCAGACTGTGCTGTACACTGTGAGACTTGGTGATTAGTTTCAGACTGCTGCATCAAAGATCTGCCCTACAGCAAGTCATCAGGATCTCTGCATCTATTACATAGCCTTCATTGGCATACACATAAAACAGTGGTATTCACCGCAGTCGCCTTAAACACACCAGATACTTCTAAATTGCTGTATTATGTCCTGTGCTCATAGTCTTTATGTCTTTCTGTAGTATGTTGGATCTGATGTAGGCTATTGGCTGGTGCAATCAAACAACACACACACACACACACACACACACACACACACACACACACACACACACACACACACACACACACACACACACACACACACACACACACACACACACACACACACACACACACACACACACACACACACACACACACACACACACACACACACACAGCCCATTAAATCCTACGGTCTCCTGGGATGTTCCTGGAGCAGAATCAGAGCCGTTCCATCAGTCTCTTCAACACCGCCCTGGGAATAACATTAACACAAGGAATTATCCATCAACCATTCCTCACACACCTGGGAATACTGTATAATGGGTGCTGTGTGTGTGTGTGTGTGTGTGTGTGTGTGTGTGTGTGTGTGTGTGTGTGTGTGTGTGTGTGTGTGTGTGTGTGTGTGTGTGTGTGTGTGTGTGTGTGTGTGTGTGTGTGTGTGTGTGTGTGTGTGTGTGTGTGTGTGTGTGTGTGTGTGTTGTCTGTTTCTGCACTGCTGAGTTTGCATTTGCACTAACACGTGAGACTGTGTATTATCTGTTGTGAGTGATAAAGCAGAGAGATGGAGGCGATGAGAGAAAAGTCCTGACACATTCTGCTCTAACTCCTGATAAGTGCACGTGGAATAATGAATGTTAACTCTGTAAAGGTGCACTGCAGGTCAACAGCACTAATTCAAATACACTCCCTTCATGCTCGGTGCCAAGCTACTGTAGAACAGGAGTGGACCATGCACTCTCTAAATGTACTGTAGTCTGTGGAGTTTGGGCTCCAGGGAAGTTGCCTTCAGATCTAGGATCATCTTAGGCCTATCTCACACATTTCCCAACCTTAACCATTAGGAGGGAAAACTAAAGAACTGGCCTCAGATAAATGTCTAGGGGTATTCTGGGGTTTGGCCCTGAGAACCCAGAGATTTAGCCCGGTTATTCCCAACCAGCCCCTGGCCTTCAGCCGACTCACATTCCACAACTTTTAGACTTCCAGACAACTCCAGATTTCCAGGGGAGACAGCATTGGAGCGCTCACATGACATTCCCAAAAAAGGCTGTTTGGCCCAAAACTACCCAGCATGCTCCACATGACTCAACCAGCCAGGAATTACAGCTCTGAGACTATCAGAGAGAGACGCAGAGTGACCAGACCCCCCCCCCCCCCCCACACACACACACAGTCCTGCTCTCACTCTCAGGGTCCTATGTTTGTGTCTGTGACAGTATTGGTCAGAGTATCCCAGTAGTGTATGAGTCTAATCTGCAGGCTTCTGACTAACGCCTGTTTACAACAACACTCTGTTTCCCGGACACTTCCCTGGCAGCTGCCATACACACTGGACTACTCATTAGCAGTGTCACATAGTTTCACATACACATGAACACACACACACGCCACATACTCGCACACACACACACATTTTACAGCTTTACACAGGCACACACAAAATCCGAGGAATGTTCTAGAAAACTAGAGCGGTTCTGTGTGTGTATGCCCTGTAGTGGGAGTAGGACGGGGCTTTGAACACACAGAGAGAGCGTGTAGTACTGTATGTAACCTAGTGAGTGTGTTAATGTATTTTCCTCCTATAGAGTTTAAGCAGTCTATTTATACAGTAAAGACAGGCCGAGCCCATTTCAGCAGTAGAGCCAGCTGGGAAAAAAGTGACTTTGATGCTAACTGAAATGACTTTTTCAAGGATGGTTGGATACCTGTAATTTCTAGCCCTGACCGAGGTCTCATATGGGAGATTAGCAATGACTCAGCTGGGGTCAGAGATGATACAAGCAGTACACAGCAGAGTACAATACAGTATGGCTCTCTGTGAGCTGCATGTGTCTATCATCCAGTCTCTGAGTTTAAGTATGATCTCTACAGCTCTCCACTGCTGAGATGGTGGGAGGACATTGGACAGTTCCTCTACGTACTACACTACCCATATCCTAACCTTAACCATCCAGAGGGGAAATGCTAACTGACTTCAGAACAGCATCTAAGGGTTAGGTGTGTGAGAGAAAGGGTGAGAGAGAAAGGGTGAGAGAGAGAGGGAGAGAGAGAGAGACCTCAAACAATGGACGATTCTCCTGAAGCCTCTCTCTCTCGCTCTGCCGGCGGAAGAGAAAAACACTCCTCATTAATTCTCACTGACAACTTTGTGAAAACAATGAAATTCAATCATGGCCAATTACTGAGAACATGAGAGGAGTGGAGGGGAGAGCCAGACACAACAGACTTGTTGGGGTAGGCCTGATAACTGTTGACGATGAGACAGCCTAAAGGGAGGAGGTCAGTGACCTGGCAATGTGCTGCCAGGACAACAACCTCTCCCTCAACAAGTAAAAGGAGCTGATTGAGGACTACAGGAAACGGAGGGCCGAGCACACCCCCATGCACATCGACGGGTCTGTAGTGGAGCTGGTCGAGAGTTTCAAGTTCCTTGGTGTCCACATCCCTAAGGAATTAACATGGTCCACACACACCAACACAGTCGTGAAGAGGGCACAACAACGAATCTTCCCCCTCAAGAAGCTGAAAAGATTTGGCATGGGCCCTCAGATCCTCAAAACGTTCTACAGCTGCACCATTGAGAGCATGTTCACTGCAGTGGAGGCCGCTTAGGGAGGACGGCTCATAATAATGGCTGGAACGGAGTAAATGGATTGGCATAAAACGCATGGAAACCATGGGTTTGATGGATTTGATACCATTACTCCTATTTCGCTTCAGCCATTACCACAAGCCTGTCCTCCCAAATTAAGGTGCCACCAACCTCCTGTGGTTGACTGGCTGCATCACTGCTTGCTATGGCATCTGCTTGGTATCCGACCGCAAGACGTAACAGAGGGTAGTGCGTGCGGCCCAGTACATCACTGGGGCTGAGCTCCCTGCCATCCTGGACCTCTATACCAGGCGGTGTCAGAGGAAGGCCCTAAAAATTGTCAATGCCACCCAAGTCATACACTGTTCTCTCTGCTACTGCACGGCAAGAGGTACCAATGCACCAAGTCTGGAAACAACAGGATGCTGAACAGCTTCTACACCTATGCCATAAGACTGCTAAATACAGTAGTTAACCAACTAGTTACCCGGATTATCTGCGTTGACCCTTTTTGCACAAACTCTTTTCACTCATCATATGTTGCTTCATTCACCTGACAGGTGTGGCATATCAAGAATTTGATTAAACAGCAGGATCATTACACAGGTGCACCTTGTGGTCGGGACAATAAAAGCCCACTCTAAAATGTGAAGTTTTGTCACACAACACAATGTCACAGATGTCTCAAGTTTTGATGGAGCGTGCAATTGGCATGCTGACCACAAGAATGTCCACCAGAGCTGTTGCCAGAGAATTGAATCTTAATTTCTCTTCCATAAGCCGCCTCCAATGTAATTTTAGAGAAATTGGCAGTACGTCCACAACCGCAGACCATGTGTAACCACGCCAGCCCAGGACCTCCACACCCGGCTTCTTCATCTACGGGATCGTCTGAGACCAGCCACCCGGACAGCTGATGGAACTGTGGGTTAACACAACCAAATAATTGCACAAACTGTCAGAAACAGTCTCAGCAGGGTCTTGACCTCACTGCAGTTCGGCTTCTTAACCGACTTCAGTGGGCAAATGCTCACCTTGGGTGAGCATTGGCACGCTAGAGAAGTGTTCTCTTCACGGATGAATCACAGTTTCAACTGTACCGGGCAAATGGCACATAGCGTGTATTGCGCTGTGAGGGCTAGCGGTTTGCTGATGTAAACATTGTTGAATGGAGTGCCCCATGGTGGCAGTGGGGTTATTTTATGGGCAGGCATAAGCTACGGACAACGAACACAATTCTATTTTATCAATGTTAATTTGAATGTACAGAAATACCGTGACAAAACCCTGAGGCCCATTGTCATGCCTTTCATCGACCACCATCACCTCATGTTTCAGCATGATAATGCATGGCCCTATGTAGCACGGATATGTACAGCTGAAAATGACCCAGTTCTTCCATGGCCTGCATACTCACCAGACATGTCACCCATTGAGTATGTTTGGACAACGTGTTCCAGTTCCTGCCAATATCCAGCAACTTTGCACAGCCATTTAAGAGGAGTGGGACAACATTCCACAGGCCACAATCAACAGCCTGATAAACTCTTTGAGAAGGAGATGTGTCGTACTGCATGAAGCAAATGGTGGTCACACCAGATACTGACTGGTTTTCTGATCCACGCCCCAACTTTTCTTTGAAGGTATCTGTGACCAACATATGCATAAAGTGCATTCGGAAAGCATTCAGACCCCTTCCCTTTTTCCACATTTTGTTACGATACAGCCTTATTCTAAAACTGATTGAGTGAATTTTTTCATCATCAGTGTCCACACAGTACCTCACAATGATAAAGGAAAAAAAGGTTTTCAGATAAAACATTAAAAAAAGCTTATTTAGATCTCTTAGACCCTTTCCTGTTGAGCTCAGGTGCATCCTGTTTCTATTGATCATCCTTGAGATGTTTCTACATCTTGATTGGAGTCCACCTGTGGTAAATTTAATTGATTGGACATGATTTGGAAAGGCACACAACTGTCTATATAAGGTTCCACAGTTGACAGTGCATGTCAGTGCAAAAACCTAGCCATGAGGTCGAAGGAATTGTCTGTAGAGCTCCGAGACAGGATTGTGTCGAGGAACAGATCTGGGGAAGGGTACCAAAAAATGTCTGCAGCATTGAAGGTCCCCGAGAACACAGTGGCCTCCATCATTCTTAAATGGAAGAAGCTCGGAACCACCAACCCTCCTCCTAGAGCTGGCCGCCCTGCCAAACTGAGCAATTGGGGGAGAAGGGCATTGGTTAGGGAGGTGACCAAGAACCTGATGGTCATTCTGACAGAGCTCCAGAGTTCCTCTGTGGAGATGGGAAAAACTTCCCGAAACCCAGCCATCTCTGCAGCACTCCACTAATCAGGCCTTTATGCTAGAGTGGCCAGACAGAAGCCACTCCTCAGTAAAAGGCACATGACAGCCTGCTTGGAGTTTGCCAAAAGCCACCTAAAGGACTCTCAGACCATGAGAAACAAGATTATCTGGTCTGATGAAACCAAGATTGAACTCTTTGCCTGAATGCCAACCGTCACGTTTGGAGGAAACCTGGCACCATCCCTACGGTGAAGCATGGTGGTGTCAGCATCGTGCTGTGGGGATGGTTTCAGCAGCAGGGACTGGTAGACTAGTCAAGATCAAGGGAAAGATGAACCAAGCAAAGTACAGAGAGATCCTTGATGAAAATGCTAGGGGCCTCAGACTGGGGCCAAGACAACGCTGGACAGGCTTTGGAACAAGTCTCTGAATGTCCTTGAGTGGCCCAGCCAGAGCCTGGACTTGAATCCGATCGAACATCTCTGGAGAGACCTGAAAATAGCAGTGCAGCGACGCTCCCCATCCAACCAGACAGAGCTTGAAAGGATCTGCAGAGAAGAATGGGAGAAACTCCCCAAATACATGTGTGCCAAGCTTGTAGTGTTATGCCCAAGAAGACTTGAGGCTGTAATTGCTGCAAAAGGTGCTTCAACAAAGTACTGAGTAAAGGGTCTGAATTCTTAAGTAAATGTCATATTGTTTTATTTATTTTTTTATATAAATTTGCAAAAATGTCTAAAAACCTGTGTTTGCTTTGTCATTATGGGGTATTGTGTGTAGATTGATGAGGGGGGACATTTTTTTTATCTGTTTAAGAATAAGGCTGTAACGTAACAAAATGTGGAAAAAGTCAAGGGGTCTGAATACTTTCTGAATGCACTGTATCTCTATTCCCATTCAGGTAAATTCCATAGATTAGGGCCTAATGAATTTATTTAAATTAACTGATTTCCTTATATGAACTGTAACTCAGTAAAATCATTGAAATTGTTGCATGTTGCATTTATAATTTTGTTTAGTGTACATACAGTATTTACTTCCTCAATTACCTCGTAACCCTGCACATTGGCTCGGTAGTGGTACCCTGTGTACAGTATATAGCCAAGTTATCGTTACTCATTGTGTATTTATTCCTTGTGTTATAATTTGTTTCTATTATTCTGCTATTTTTCTCTCTGCATTGTTGGGAAGGGTCTGTAAGTAAGCATTTCACTGTTAGTCTACACCTGTTGTTTACAAACCATGTGCGTACGTGCTTGCATGTGCATGCCTGCGATTCCTATAGCTGACGGATGGCAGGGAAATCTCCAGCAAAAGTTCGGTTTCATAAGAATTAAATAAGTTTCAGACCTGTTAGTTTGATTTATGTCGACTACATAATGGATCCTAAATAGAAGATGGCACCGAAGAGGATGAATGTCGTTTTACATGCTCCTGACCAACTGTTCTATTTTGTTCGTTTTTTCGTTGTTTGTATCTTATTTTTTTATTTATTTTGTACATAATGTTGCTGCTACCATCTCTTATGACCGAAAATAACTTCTGGACATCAGAACTGGATTACTCACCACGAACTGGAAGAAGCTTTTTCCTTTAACGAGTCTGACGAGAAGGATATACTGCTTTCCCGGGAACAGGCCCAAAGCCCCGTCATTTGCTTGAAGAAAAGACAGAGGAAAAGAGGGCGCAGATCGGGCTGCCTTCTGAGAATCCTTAGGTGAGCGAGTAAACTCCCACTGCCATTCGTTCTACTTGCTAACATGCAATCATTGGAAAATAAAATTGATGACCTACAATTACGATTATCCTACCAATGGAACATTAAAAACTGTATTATCTTATGTTTCACCGAGTCGTGGCTGAACGACGACACGGATAATATAGAGCTGGCGGGATTTTCCATGCACCGGCAGGACAGAGAAGAAGCTACGTCTGGTAAGACGAGGGGTTGAGGTGTGCTTTTTGTCAATAACAGCTGGTGTGCGATGTCTAATATTAAAGAAGTCTCGAGGTATTGCTCGCCTGAGGTAGAGTACCTTATGATAAGCTGTAAACCACACTATCTACCAAGAGAGTTCTCATCTATATTATTCGTAGCCGTATATTTACCACCACAGACTGATGCTGGCACTAAGACCGCTCTCAACCAACGCTATAAGGCCACAAGCAAATAAGAAAATGCTCATCCAGAAGCGACACTCCTAGTGGGCAGGGACTTTAATGCAGGCAAACTTAAATCAGTTTTAGCAAATTTTTACCAGCATGTCACATGTGCTACCAAAGGAAAGAACCAAAGAAAGACCACCTTTACTCCACACACAGAGATGCGTACAAAGTTCTCCCCCATCCTCTATTTGGCAAATCTGACCATAATTCGATCCAAGCAAAAGCTAAAGCAGGATGTTCCAGTGACTCACTCAATATGGAAGTTGTCAGATTGAGTGGATGTTACGCTATAGGACTGTTTTGCTAGCACATATGTTCTGGGATTCATCCAATGGCATATAGGGGTAAACCACCTCAGTCATCGGCTTCATCAAAAAGTGCATCGACGACGACGTCCACACAGTGACCGTACGTACAGTTGAAGTCGGAAGTTTACATACACCTTAGCCAAAAAGATTTAAACTCAGTTTTTCACAATTCCTGACATTTAATTCTAGTAAAAACTCCCCGTCTTAGGTCAGTTAGGATCACCACTTTATTTTAAGAATGTGAAATGTCAGTATAATAGTAGAGAGATTGATTTATTTCAGCTTTAATTTATTTCATCACATTCCCAGTGGGTCAGAAGTTTACATACACTCAATTAGTATTTGGTAGCATTGCCTTTAAATTGTTTAACTTGGGTAAAACATTTTGGGTAGCCTTCCATAAGCTTCCCACAATAAGTTGGGTGAATTTTGGCCCATTCCTCCTGACAGAGCTAGTGTAACTGAGTCAGGTTTGTAGGCCTCCTTGCTCGCACACACTTCTGCCCACAAATTTTCTATAGGATTGAGGTCAGGGCTTTGTGATGGCCACTCCAATACCTTGACTTTGTTGTCCTTAAGCTATTTTGTCACAACTTTGGAAGTATGCTTGGGGTCATTGTCCATTTGGAAGATCAATTTGCGACCAAGCTTTAACTTCCTGACTGATGTCTTGAGATGTTGCTTCAATATATCCACATTTCCTACCTCATGATGCCATCTAATTTGTGAAGTGCACCAGTCCCTCCTGCAGCAAAGCACCCCCACAACATGATGCTGCTACCCCCGTGCTTCATGGTTGGGATGGTGTTCTTCGGCCTCCCCCTTTTTCCTCCAAACCTAACAATGGTCATTATGGCCAAACAGTTCTATTTTTGTTTCATCAGACCAGAGGACATTTCTCCAAAAAGTACGATCTTTTTCCCTCTGTGGAGTTGCAAACCGTAGTCTGGCTTTTTTTATGGCGGTTTTGGAGCAGTGGCTTCTTCCTTGCTGAGCGGCCTTTCAGGTTATGTTGATATAGGACTCGTTTAACTGTGGATAAAGATACTTTTGTACCTGTTTCCTCCAGCATCTTCACAAGGTCCTTTGCTGTTGTTCTGGGATTGATTTGCACTTTTTGCAACAAAGTACGTTCATCTCTAGGAGACAGAACGCATCTCCTTCCTGAGCGGTATGATGTCTGCGTGGTACAATGTTGTTTACACTTGCATACAATTGTTTGTACAGATAAACGTGGTACTTTCGGGTGTTTGGAAATTGCTGCCAAGGATGAACCAAACTTGTGGAGGTCTACAATTGTTTTTCTGAGGTCTTGGCTGATTTCTTTTGATTTTCCCATGATGTCAAGCAAAGAGACACTGAGTTTGAAGGTAGGCCTTGAAATACATCCACAGGTACACCTCCAATTGACTCAAATGATGTCAATTATACTATCAGAAGCTTTTAAAGCCATGACATAATGTTCTGTAATTTACCAAGCTGTTTAAAGGCACAGTCAACTTAGTGTATGTAAACTTCTGACCCACTGGAATTGTGATACAGTGAATTATAAGTGAAATAATCTGTCTGTAAACAATTGTTGGAAAAATGACTTGTGTCATGCACAAAGTAGATTTCCTAACCGACTTGCCAAAACTATAGTTTGTTAACAAGAAACTTGTGGAGTGGTTGAAAAACTAGTTTTAATGACTCCAACCTAAGTGTATGTAAACTTCCAACTTCAACTGTACATATCCTACTACACTGGCTCTGACGCTCGTCGGATGTGGCAGGGCTCGAAAACTATTACGGACGACAAATGGAAACCCAGACCTCAACTAGCCTGTACCCCCGCACACTGACTCGGTACCGGTACCCCCTGCATATAGCCTCGTAATTGTTATGTTATTGTGTTACTTTTTATTATTTTCTCTTTTTTATATTGGTACATATTTTCTTAACTCTTTTTGAACTGCAATGTTGGTTAAGGGCTTGTAAGTAAGCATTTCACGGTAAGGTCTACACTTGTTGTAGTCGGCGCATGTGGCAAATAAAGTTTGATTTGATTTGATATACAAAGGGAATACCATGTGGTGATTAGGCTTAGATGTAACACTATGCACTATACAGAACCAAACCATATGGATACACTCAAGTACTGCCTGACAACCCCTATCGGTATCATGAGGATAATTATGTGATATTAAACAGCTAATCTAAAAGTCTGATTAGATATTACGGTCATTAAATAATTCAGATATTTTCAGACATTTTTGCCAAAACATTGTTTTAAGAGTTTAAAACATTGATCAGGTTGACTCTACCCTACTGATCCCTCTATCCCTGGAGGCTGCTACACCACAGCGGGTTAGAGGTAAACAGTTAAATATTCATGCATCAATTAAACCTGATTAAATTAATCTCATAAATAACACCTGACAAAGCTTTCCTAACTGCTATTACAACTGTTTTAACTCCAACTTTATTATGAAGATAAATCCTGTCCTGTGCTGCCTATGGTCTATACTGTCTATACCCAGTGATACTCTACATCAGCATTTTCCACTGCCAGGTGGTGGTAAAACAAGACCCTTCTAGTAGCATCCACAAAGATAGAGGTAAGCTAGGCCCTAGGGGGACTACTGCGCTCTCAGGTGTCTAGTCAGGGAACAGGACTGAGTTACAAACCCTGTAAGGCTCTGGGGGTGAGCGGCTTGATGTACTGTATGTGTATTTGGGGAAGGGGCGAGGGGTTGTGGTGTTTCTGGGGGTATCCCTCTTCTTGGCCCTGGTCTGAACAGTGAAATTGCTCGGAGTCTCTCTGAGCCTTTGCTCTTCCTTACAGCTGTATTAACATATTTAACACATCTCCCAGGACCCACTAACCTAAAAGCAATCATTTTCACAGCAGAACACTGGCATCACAGATTAAGCGGTGTGTGTGTGTGTGTGTGTGTGTGTGTGTGTGTGTGTGTGTGTGTGTGTGTGTGTGTGTGTGTGTGTGTGTGTGTGTGTGTGTGTGTGTGTGTGTGTGTGTGTGTGTGTGTGTGTGTGTGTGTGTGTGTGTGTGTGTGTGTCTGCATTGCTTTGTATCAGGAGACAGGAAATAATTGCCTGAGCAGTAGAACATGTTAAGATGCTGGTAATTCAGTGATTGCTTTTGTATGGTTATCTCCCCAGACTGGCTGTGTCAGAAAACAGACGGTAGAGACAGTAACTGCTGGACACACACACACACACACACACACACACACACACACACACACACACACACACACACACACACACACACACACACACACACACACAGCTCCAGAATCAATTGAGCAGTAGGTCAGCTGAGAGCACACTCAGGGGATTCTGCATGGCCATGCTATATTAAAAAGTGAATATGACATTACAGTCTGCCAACAGTGCTGCTGTTTAGACATAATCCCATCCCACCTTCCCTATTAATGTATGTCTTTCTCACAGCAAACCTATATGAGCCTTTTACCACAAAATCGTTTTTTCTACAAATCAGGGAGACAATAGGAGAATGTTTATATGTTAGTTAATGGCTAGGGTTCTGTCTGTCTCATCTTGTGCACCATAGTATCTCTCACTTTCTTTCACAAGAATGACAGTAACAAATGTTCCCTCCACCTGAATATGATTTGATACTGTTCCGTAATGCTCAGTAAGACTTGAAAGAGCAGTATACTCCTGCATAAGGACCACAGGAGGTTGGTGGTACCTTAAAACCTTTGAAGGCTCCCGAATGGCGCAGCGGTCTAAGGCACTGCATCTCAGTGCTAGAGGCGTCACTACAGACCTTGGGTTGATCCTGGGCTGTATCACAACCGGCCATGATCGGGAGTCCCATAGGGCGGTGCACAAATGGCCCAGATTCGTCCGGGTTAGGCCAGGGTTTGGCCAGGGTAAACCGTCATTGTAAAATAACAATTTGTTTTTAACTGACTTGCCTAGTTAAATAAAGGTTAAATAAAAAAATATGGGCTTGTGGTAATGACTGGAGCGGAATCAGTGGAATGCTATCAAAGACTTCAGACACATGGTTTGCAGATGTTTGATGCTGTTTCCGACCATTATTATGAGCTAGTCTTCCCTCAGCAGCCTCCTGTGATAAGAACATATAGATGAAGGACATATACGTAAATACAAGGGGTAGATATGACATGACTTGTCCTGGGTGGGCAACTACTGCCCCCTTCTGGCCAAAATCTAACAACACAGTCAGATCTGTTAGGTCAGAAAGACTAGAATGGGATGCATTTACTCTCCTTTGTCTGATGATAGAAAACCCACTCAATTTCACAGTATAAATTAATTGACAAAGTCAATAGATGTCATCTAGATAAGTCTGAACTCTATAATTAGAGTGATTGGCTAGATGTGTAACCTCAGGGACAATGGAATTGGCTGAAAATTGTTCTAAAGATTACTGCCTATTAATTACCCAGAGAAAGGCATCCATCTTCCAAAAAAAAAGAGTGAAAACTACCAGCTATGGCCACCAACTCACTTCTCACAGTAACAACAGTATAGAAATGGTCATAGAAAAAAACTATGAACACAGAAAGCTGAACTATAAACAGACGAAACCGAGCAAAACAGCTGTCGTTGGAAGGCTATGTGATGCCTACAATGCTAAAAAGAGGGAAGGCATGGTTTTAATGGGGAAGAGTCCAACACAGTCAGGACCAGCAGATTAGCGTCACTAAAATGGTATACCTAACCTAATCACACTTTCATTTTTTGCAGTCCCCACTATAGGGTTATGGTGTCCAGTACAGTTGCTTTGCATGCACTAATGCCCATTGGAATTAGATTGTCGCGGTACAGTGGTTGTTAGACATGGCCATAGAATTAGAATGAGTCAATTCTAAGAATGGAACATTGAAGAACTACGGCAGGCAGAAGGTCATGGTCTGGGTCACCTTCTGCCTGCCGTAGTTCTTCAATTCCAACAGTCTAATCAAACATTCCAAACATCAGATGTCACCTATCTCTTTTGGTGAGAGGCTTCTTTTTCAATTTGCTCTGATTTTACTCTTCATTGTTGAGAAATGTGTTACTATTGTTATCTGGGTGGGTGTTTTGGCGTTACACATTGGAGTCCCAGATAGTGAGGCTCTTTGTAAGGCTCGGATGCCCCCCATGATCCCAAAGCAGTGGGCCAGCACCCCACCTATCAACATCGACACACACACACAGTTCTAAGAAACATGGAATCAGGCCACTATCAGAACTCACTTCTCACCAGACCACTAGAGATACTACGCCCAGCTTTTCAGCCATGTCTGTAAAACTTCTTACCCGGTTAACTGTGCTCAGGAGTGAGGAAAGAGATGGAGTGGCAGAGCCTGTCTGGAAGAGGAAGGTTGGCGAGGTCCATGGGAGAGCTGAGAGGATGAAGGCTGCAAGATGTGTGTTCTGTGGCCCCTTTGCTCACATCCACTGTCTGTTGGGCGGCATGGGACTGATCCATTTCTGGTGGCTTCTACAGGTACAGTGATGTAAAGGGGCACAGGGGACATGAGCCTATAGGAGAACACCACAATGTTACACATTGGCAACAAGGCAATAAGATTAATAAAAAATTGCACTTTATATATAACTTTTCTTCTATTCCATCGATGGTGGATGTGTCAGAGGTGTGAGATGGAAAAGAGAAGAAGGGTGTTGAGTGGAAAAGTGACAACTGTAAAGCAAGCGAAGCTCATCCAGTATCAACCTCCCAATGCTTCACCAAGAGAGGCCGTCGCTCTCATCAATATGGGACATCATTCATACTGACATTCGGAATTAAATTAGCTAATAAAATATACTTTTTCTTTGCACTGAATTGTCTCCAAAAAAGAATCAGTAGTTGGAGGAGGGTTGAAAAGATATAAATTCTAGAAGTAGTCAAAGTATTCATGTGTGACAAAGGAAGGGTACATGCAGGGGTGGACTGGGCTGGTGCATTTTAGCCTGTCTTTTGCGCAAAATGATGGGGGCCTCAAGGAAAGAAATGGGCCCGTGGGGGGGCCTCAAGGAAAGAAATGGGCCGGTGTGTTAGAAATGCCAGAGACGGCCCCTGCGTACATCAAGAACAGTGGAGGCTGCTGAGGGGAGGACGGCTCATAATAATGGCTGGAACGGAGAGAATAACTATGTGCTTGATGTATTTGATACTATTCGACTCATTCCGCTCAAGCCATTACCTCAAGCCCGTCCTCCCCAATTAAGGTCCCAACAACCTGCTGTGATCAAGAACCATTAAAGCTGAGGTTCTCTGATGATGATGCCCCACATTAGAACATGCTGCGCCTGTGAAACCCTACCACCTGCTGGTCTGTCAGTGAAGTGCACCTGGCTTCAGGGGAGAGGTATAGTGCATTAATCACCAGGACTAACTACTACTCTAACCCAGGCCATTTCACCCAGAATGAAAACACTGGAATTAGCTGAAGTTGGTTCTCATTAGCACCTCTCCCTAAAGCTATGAGTTTAATAATGAAAATGCTCACTCATAGTCAAATCCTAAGAAAACTATGATTAACTGGCTAATCGGGAGGAATCAGACACAAGACCTAGCCTACTGATGGAGAGTTTTAGACACACATACAGTCCAATACTAGCATTCCCCTCACAGTCTACTCTACACCACCACAGCATGTATATGTCTTTATTTATAATTGCAGAGTATTGAAAGTGCTGAAAGTAATTTAAAAAAAAGAAATTGTAGAAAGAAAAAGAAAAAGGTGTAGTGGGTAGTTGCTCAGCTGACTGAAGAGATCAATGTGTCTGTGTGGAGTAGCACTGTAGAGATGATTTATCCACTAACTCTAATGCACATTTAACGGTTTACATTCTGTCAATCAAATACCAGCATGCCTCCTGGCAATTGTTTATAAAACCAGCCTTATTGTTTGAAAAAACAAGCCTTTATTCAGGGACATTTCTAGCATTTTGAGGGCCCTAAGCGAGATTTGGTTCGGGGGGGGGGGGGGGGGGGGGGGGCCCACCTCGCAGCAAAACATTTTAGTGGCCCCCCTCTTGGCGGCGGAGATAAAAATGTGCAGCTTTAAAGTTCATTTCTTGCAATTCCACACATTTTGCCATAGGCCTTGGAGAAAATGTTGCAGTTTTAAGGCACATTTCCTGCAATTCTACCAATTTTTCTATGGGGCACAGAGAAGATTTGGCAGCTTAAAAACGAATTTCATGCGATTCTACACTGTGCCATCCTCTTCACATTTTGCGATGGGATGGAGGGAACGTTTTTCCAGTTTTAAAGCTAATTTCCTGCAATCCTAAACATTCTGCCATGACTTATGCCATGTTCATAAGATATCTGAGTGAGAATCACTAACAAAATCAATAGGGGCCCGCTGGAGGTCAGAGTCCCTGGGCTCATGCCTTGTGTGCCCGGTCAGTAATTAGGCCATGATTACTGTAAGGTTTAGATATCTGGCTAGACTAACTTACCTAGCAATCAATAAAATGTTAGCTGACATGGGCTTAGTAATTGAGTGACAGTCAGTGACTGACATAACAAAAGGAAAACTGCTGATGCACTACCACATTTTGAAATTGTGCGTTGTGCATTCTACTACCCTAACTATCAATTCAATTGAAACCCCATATGAGTTTTTGGGCTTGGGGGACCCTACCAGCAGCGAAAATACGAAATTACCTTACTTTGTGACTTTTTGCAAATCCAATCAGTTTTCCACGTTGATTCAGCGTCATCACATTGAATGTGTTTTGTTGAAACAGTTTTTGCCCAGTGGGTTGTTTGTAAAACACAGAGGCTGATCACTTTTGAGGTATTTAAAGCATAAACCTATTCATTTACGATGTTTGAAATACGTTTTTTTATTTTTACTTGCATTTTGTTAGACTAATAGGCTTAGTTTGTTTCTAGCTTTTTCATTTCAGGGCATAGTCTCGATTAGCAAAGTGAAAGTAACTGATGACCCCACTGCCACAACGTTGACACAACGTTGACATCAGCAAACCGCGTGCCAACACGACGCCATACACATGGTCTGCGGTTGTGAGGCCGGTACTGCCAGATTCTCTAAAACGACGTTGGAGGCGGCTTATGATAGAGAAATGAACATTACATTATCTGGCAACAGCTCTGGTGGACATTCCTTCAGTCACCATGCCAATCGCACGCTCCCTCAAAACTTGAGACATCTATGGCATTGTGTTGTGTGACAAAACTGCACATTTTAGAGTGGCCTTTTATTGCCCCCAGCACAAGGTACACCTGCGTAATGATCATGCTGTTTAATCAGCTTCTTGACATGCCACACTTGTCAGGTGGATGGATTATCTTGGCAAAGGAGAAATGCTACCTAACAGGGATGTAAACAAATTTGTGCACAAAATTAGAGAGAAATAAGCTTTTTGTGAATATGGAACCTTTCTGGGATCTTTTGTTTCAGCTCATGAAACATGGGCCCAACACTTTACATGTTGCATGTTTGTTGAGTGTACTTTAAAATGACTAAAGCCAAATCGAAACTGTGTAGAAATGATAATGGACCTACATTCCTAAAGTTCCTTGACTGTGTCCAGCTAGCTAATAACCATCGAAATGAAAGCTAGACAATCAGGGAGCATAGACAATTCCAAAAACGATGGATAGAGGACAAAAATAAGGTTGATACTCGGCCGTTGGCCGACTTTATTTTATACTTTATTTTTTATGCTTGGCATGGCATCTTATCTCAGATATAACCACGGATATGACCATATAAATATTATTAATTAGAATTAAATAGTGTTAGCTCTATTTCTATGGATATCATGCAATCGATTAGTCTGGCTGCGCTTTCTTCCTCCCGGAGAAAGCGAGCGGTGTGTGGACCTGTGTGAAGCTAGCCACATTAAGGATTATCAACAACAGTGGAACAAGCGGTTCGACTTCAAAATAAAGGTTCCCCATTGAAAGTGATTCGAACTACATTAATTTCACATTTCCTTTCAAATGGTATCAAGAATATGAATATCCTTGCTTCAGGTCTTGAGCTACAGACAGTTAGATTTAGGTATGTCATATTAGGCGAAAAACTGAAAAAAGGGTCGGATCCTTAAGAGGTTTTTAATCAATTTTAGATCAAGGCTGTAACGTATCAAAATGTGGAAAAAGTGAAGGGGTCTGAATACTTTCCGAAGGCACTGTATATGCAATGTACAGGCTTACATAAGGAACTTGGGTCCATGAAATAGGGTATCAGCCTACTCAGTGACACCAACCGATTACCATTCTAAAAAAGTTTACATAAATATTAGTGTCAACGTCATCATATTAGGGAACTTTAACTGTGGGAAATCACCTCACTATTCATCATATTGTGGGTGTTGAACATTCACATTGCAATGTACAGCCTTACCCCATTTCATGGACTCAAGATCCATAGGTATCAGCCTATTCGGTAACAGCATTTAAGATACCCAATAATGGCAAATTGCAACAGAAATAATGTTTAATCAGTATTTATTTAAAGAAACAATTTTCCAGAGAGAAGCAAAAAAGAGTAACTCATTTGAGCCAATATATGAAAAACTGAAAAATTCCCTAATCTCTTTTAGCAAGACAACCGAGCAAGCTCCTGGAAAATACACAAACCGTCAACCCATTAACTATTTACAAGAAATTGTAGAATAAAAAAGATTGAAGAATAACACTTGCTCTTTACGAGCCGCAGGCTGTTCAGCCTTTTTGATTTTTTTTGGCAGGTCAAGGCAGGCTTTGGGCTGGCTTAAATGTGTGCAGGCTCATCACCATTAGGATAACTTAGCTCGTTAACAGCTATGCCAGTTCATTATCGTTTACATTGTGTCTTTGAAGCAGTTGGATTTTCAACTAAAGTCTAGTAGGGGAGAGTGGATTAAGTTGAGCCAAAAGGATAAATTGAGACACCATTATAATTTGACCAAATGTTTAGGAAGAGGTCACAATTTCATGGAGTCTGTGAAAGAAGAAACCACATAGAAAAAGTGTTAAGCAAGTTAGGTCTTAGGTCCAAAAAACAGATTTTTACCAAGTTAAAAGCAATTATTGTGTTAGAGGTTTCATGATGCTTGTGTCTAAACACAGATACTTTTAAGATTATTCTATACATCAGTTGGGATCTCTGTAAGCTTCAATTGGAGGTCCTAAACCTAGCATGAAAGTGCATTCTTGTAACTGTGTGGGCTAATATAATGAAATGTTTAGCCTTGGGGTAAAATGAGCCAATAGTTGAAACCTCCATTACTTTTAGGGCCTTCCTCTGACACCGCCTGGTATATAGTTCCTGGATGGCAGGGAGCTCAGCCCCAGTGATGTACAGGGCCGTACGCCTACTCTCTGTAGCGCCTTGCGGTCGGATACCAAGCAGTTGCCATACCAAGCAGTGATGCAGCCAGTGAAGATGCTCTCAATGGTGCAGCTGTAGAACCTTTTGAGGATCTGAGGGCCCATGCCAAATCTTTTCAGCCTCCTGAGGGGGAAGAGGCTTTGCCGTGCCTTTATGACTGTGTTGATGTGTGTGGACCATGTTAGTTTCTTAGTGATGTTGATACAGAGCAATTTGAAGCTCTCGACACGCTCCATTACTGCCACGCCGATGTCGATGGTGCGTGCTCGGCCCTCCGTTTCCTGTAGTCCACGATCAGCTCCTTTGTCTTGGAGACGTTGAGAGAAAGGTTGTTGTCTTGGCACTACACTGCCAGGTCACTGACTTCCTCCCTATAGTCTGTCTCATCGTCGTTGGTGATCAGGCCTACCACCGTTGTGTCGTCAGGAAACTTAATGACAGTGTTGGAGTCGTGCGCAGCTGCGCATTCTTGGGTGAACAGAGAGTACAGGAGGGGACTAAGCACGCACCCATGATGGGCCCCAGTGTTCAAGGTCGGCGTGGCGGATGTGTTGTTGCCTACACTCACCACGTGGAGGCAGCCCATCAGTAAGTCCAGTATCCAGTTGCAGAGGGAGGTGTTCAGTCCCAGGGCCCTGAGTTTAGTGATAAGCTTGGAGGGCACTATGGTGTTGAACGCTGAGCTGTAGTCAATTATCAACATTCTCATATACAGTGGGGAGAACAAGTATTTGATACACTGACAATTTTGCAGGTTTTCCTACTTACAAAGCATGTAGAGGTCTGTAATTTTTATCATAGGTACACTTCAACTGTGAGAGAAGGAATCTAAAACAAAAATCCAGAAAATCACATTGTATGATTTTTAAGTAATTAATTTGCATTTTATTGCATGACATAAGTATTTGATACATCAGAAAAGCAGAACTGAATATTTGGTACAGAAACCTTAGTTTGCAATTACAGAGATCATACGTTTCCTGTAGTTCTTGACCAGGTTTGCACACACTGCAGCAGGGATTTTGGCCCACTCCTCCATACAGACCTTCTCCAGATCCTTCAGGTTTCGGGGCTGTCGCTGGGCAATACGGACTTTCAGCTCCCTCCAAAGATTTTCTATTGGGTTCAGGTCTGGAGTCTGGCTAGGCCACTCCAGGACCTTGAGATGCTTCTTACGGAGCCACTCCTTAGTTGCCCTGGCTGTGTGTTTCGGGTCGTTGTCATGCTGGAAGACCCAGCCACGACCCATCTTCAATGCTCTTACTGAGGGAAGGAGGTTGTTGGTCAAGATCTCGCGATACATGGCCCCATCCATCCTCCCCTCAATACGGTGCAGTCGTCCTGTCCCCTTTGCAGAAAAGCATCCCCAAAGAATGATGTTTCCACCTCCATGCTTCACGGTTGGGATGGTGTTCTTGGGGTTGTACTCATCCTTCTATTCCTCCAAACACGGCGAGTGGAGTTTAGAGCAAAAAGCTCTATTTTTGTCTCATCAGACCACATGACCTTCTCCCATTCCTCCTCTGGATCATCCAGATGGTCATTGGCAAACTTCAGACGGGCCTGGACATGCGCTGGCTTGAGCAGGGGGACCTTGCGTGCGCTGCAGGATTTTAATCCATGACGGCGTAGTGTGTTACTAATGGTTTTCTTTGAGACTGTGGTCCCAGCTCTCTTCAGGTCATTGACCAGGTCCTGCCGTGTAGTTCTGGGCTGATCCCTCACATTCCTCATGATCATTGATGCCCCACGAGGTGAGATCTTGCATGGAGCCCCAGACCGAGGGTGATTGACCGTCATCTTGAACTTCTTCCATTTTCTAATAATTGTGCCAACAGTTGTTGCCTTCTCACCAAGCTGCTTGGCTATTGTCCTGTAGCCCATCCCAGCCTTGTACAGGTCTACAATTTATCCCTGATGTCCTTACACAGCTCTCTGGTCTTGGCCATTGTGGAGAGGTTGGAGTCTGTTTGATTGAGTGTGTGGACAGGTGTCTTTTATACAGGTAACGAGTTCAAACAGGTGCAGTTAATACAGGTAATGAGTGGAGACAAGGAGGGCTTCTTAAAGAAAAACTAACAGGTCTGTGAGAGCCGGAATTCTTACTGGTTGGTAGGTGATCAAATACTTATGTCATGCAATAAAATGCAAATGAATTACTTAAAAATCATACAATGTGATTTTCTGGATTTTTGTTTTAGATTCCGTCTCTCACAGTTGAAGTGTACCTATGATAAAAATGACAGACCTCTACATGCTTTGTAAGTAGGAAAACCTGCAAAATCGGTAGTGTATCAAATACTTGTTCTCCCCACTGTAGGTATTCCTCTTATCCAAGTGGGAAAGGGCAGTGTGGAGTACAATAGAGATTGCGTCATCTGTGGACCTGTTCGAGGGTGGTATGCGAATTGGAGTGGGTCTTGGGTATCCGGGAGGATGCTGTTGATGTGAGCCATGACCAGCCTTTCAAAGCACTTCATGGCTACCGACATGAGTGCTACGGGGCGGTAATCATTTAGGCAGGTTACCTTAGCTTCCTTGGGCACAGGGACTATGGTGGTCTGCTTGAAACATGTAGATATTATAGACTCGGTCAGGGAGAGGTTGAAAATGTCAGTGAACACACTTGCCAATTGGTCCACGTATGCTTTGAGTACATGTCCTGGTAATCCGTCTGGCCCCGCGGCTTTGTGAATGTTGACCTGTTTAAAGGTCTTGCTCACATCGGCTTCCGAGAGCGTTATCACAGTCGTCCAGAACAGCTGGTGCTCTCATGCACGCTTCAGTGTTGCTTGCCTCAAAGCAAGCATAAAAGGCATTTAGCTCGTCTGGTAGGCTCGCGTCACAGGGCAGCTCGCGTCTTTGGTTTCCCTTTGTAGTCCGTAATAGTTTTCAAGCCCTGCCACATCCGATGAGCTTCAGAGCCAGTGTAGTAGGATTCAATCTTAATCCTGTATTGATGCTTTGCTTGTTTGATGGTTCATCTGATGGCATAGCAGGATTTCTAATAAGCGTCCGGATTAGTGTCCCGCTCTTTGAAAGCGGCATCTCTAGCCTTTAGCTCAATGCGGATGTTGCCTGTAATCCATGGCTTCTGGTTGAGATATGTATGTACGATCACTGTGGGGACGACGTCGTCGAAGCACTTATTGATGAAGCCGATGACTGAGGTGGTATACTCCTCAATGCCATTGGATGAATACCGGAACATATTCCAGTCTGTGCTAGCAAAAAAGTCCTGTAGCGTAGCATCCGCGTCATCTGACCACTTCCGTATTGAGCGAGTCACTGGTACTTCCTTCTTTCGTTTTTGCTTGTAAGCAGGAATCAGGAGGATAGAATTATGGTCAGATTTGCCAAATGGAGGGCGGGGGAGAGCTTTGTATGCATCTCCGTGTGTGGAGTAAAGGTGGTCTCGAGTTTCTTTTCCTCTGGTTGCACATGTGACATGCTGGTAGAAATTAGATAAAAATGGATTTAAGTTTGCCTGCATTAAAGTCCCCGGCCACTAGGAGCGCCGCATCTGGGTGAGCATTTTCTCTTTTGCTTATGGCCTTATACAGCTGGTTGAGTGCGGTCTTAGTGCCAGCATCGGTTTGTGGTGGTAAATAGATGGCTACGAATAATATAGATGAGAACTCTCTTGGTAGATAGTGTGGTTTACAGCTTATCATAAGGTACTCTACCTCAGGTGAGCAATACCTCAAGACTTCTTTAATATTAGACATCGCACACCAGCTGTTATTGACAAAAAGACACACACCCCCACCCCTCGTCTTACCAGACGTAGCTTCTCTGTCCTGCCGGAGCATGGAAAATCCCGCCAGCTCTATATTATCCGTGTAGTCGTTCAGCCACAACTCGGTGAAACATAAGATATTATAGTTTTTAATGTCTCGTTGGTAGGATAATCTTGATCGTTGGTCAGCCATTTAATTTTCCAATCATTTTAGGCCGTCATTGTAAATAAGAATTTGTTCTTAACTGACTTGCCTAGTTAAGTAAAGGTTTCACATTGCACGTTGGCCAATAGAAGAGATGGCAGTGGGGGTTTACTCACTCGCCTACAAATTCTCAGAAAGCAGCCTGACCTCCGCCCCCTTTCTCTCTGTCTTTTCTTCATGCAAATGATGGGGATTTGTGCCCATTCCCGAGAAAGCAGTATATCCTTTGCATCGGACTTGTTACAGAAAAAATCTGCTTCCAGTTTGAGGTGAGTAAATGCTGTTCTGATGTCCAGAAGTTAAGAGACGGTAGCAGGAACATTATGTACAAAATAAGTAAAAAAATAAGTTACAAAAAACGTGAAAAAACTGTTGGTTAGGAGCACGTAAAATGTTAGCCATCCCCTCCAGCGCCATTCTACCAACATGAAGCTGATTAAACAGCATGATCATTACACAGGTGCACCTTATACTGGGGACAATAAAAGGCCACTCTAAAATGTGCAGTTTTGTCACACAACACAATGCCACAGATATCTCAAGTTTTGAGGTAGCGTGCAATTGGCATGCTGACTGCAGGAATGTCCACCAGAACTGTTGCCAGATAATTGAATTTTAATTTCTCTCTCCAACGTCATTTTAGAGAATTTGGCTGTACATCCCAAAAAACTAGTTCTGATTGGCTGGGCCTGGCTCCCCTATGCCCTCCCAGGCCCACCCATGGCTGCGCCCCTGCCCAGTCATGTGAAATCGATAGATTAAGGCCTAATGACAATTGACTGATTTCCTTATATGAACTGTAACTCAGTAAAATCGTTTCATGTTTTGTTCATATTTTTGTTCAGTATGTATAAATTAGTGACACAGTGTTTGTCATTATATCCTGATGAAGATAGCTTGGCTGTCAAAACATTGGTAATAAAATTGTTGTATCTGAGCTCCTAGATTGTGCTGATCTCCTTTTCTTTTTCAAATAATATATTGTGTCATTTTGGAGTTGTTACACGGAGCGGAGCAGGGGAACCCAAGAGCAGACTCAGACGAGGAGACTGGGATAAGGTAACCAATGTATTTATTGATAAACAGAGGGAAGATGGGGTGCAGGACAGGGAAAGCTCAGGCGGGTTGCAAGAGGCCAGGTGCTGAGGATGGAGTGAGGGGAGTTGGGGCTGGGTAAGCAGGTCCAGAGAGGAATCCAAGGAAGCAGTAGAGGGGGGGGGGGGTCCAGGACAGGGTAGCAGGACTGACGAGATGTGGGACTGGGGACAGGGACCAGAGTTAGAGAGGACAGAATGAGCAGCGGTTATGGTCTGGCAGCATGGAAGTGGCAGGGCAGAGTATTTGTAGAGGTCTTGATTATGGAACAGGTTGCAGCTGGTGGGGATCTGCTCTGCCTCCAGCACACCTGTCTCCGCCCACACAATCACACACACACACACACACACACACACACACACACACACACAGAGAAAGAGGGAGAGAGCACTTGGGGAGTGGCGGCAGATTAGGGAGACACAGGATGAGCAGTAGAGGGTGTGGCAGGCGCAGATGTAACAGGAGTCACTTTTATTGTAAATAAGAATAAAACGTTTCTAAACACTTCTACATTAATGTGGATGCTACCATGATTGTGGATAGTCCTGAATAAATCGTTAATAACGATGAGTGAGAAAGCTACAGACGCACAAAAATCATACCCCCAAGACATGCTAATCTCTTTCTATTACAATAACATGGGAAGTTAGCGTTTTTGGGGGGGGTTATATTTGTGCGTCTATAACTTTCTAACTCATCATTATTCACGATTAATTCAGGACTATCCGTAATCATGGTAGAATCCACATTAAAGTAGAAGTGTTGAGAAACATATTAAATTCTTATTTACAATAAAAAAGACACTACACATTATTTACTATTAATTTTTATTGGGCACAAAATAATCTGAAACACAACTAAAACAAGCAGCAAATGCTTCCAACATGTTTGTAGAGTCACAAGCTTGATGTAATCATTGCATGTTAGGAATATGAGATCAAATACTAAACTTTTGACTACTTTTATACACATAAGTGAATTTGTCCCAATACTTTTTGGTTCCCTAAAATGGGGGACTATGTACAAAAAGTGCTGTAATTTCTAAACAGTTCACGCGATATGGATGAAAACACCCTCAAATTAAAGCTGACACTCTGCACTTCAATCGCATAGTAATTGTATCATTTCAAATCCAAAGTGTTGGAATACAGAGCCCCCCCCAAAAAGGTCACTGTCCCAATACTTTCGGAGCTCACTGTAGGTGTACCCCTAATGCAATTCAAAAGTCTAATACATCCACAGTGTGATTTCAACAGATTTGTTCTTATTTCGTGTCAAATTAGCCAATTATTGTCTTTTGTTAAAGTTAAATAACAAAATGATGACCTTGTTTAGCGTTATCTTGTCCAAATACAGCATGATGGCACTACTTGTATCCGTTTGTATCACTGTCAATGGGGGACTTTTATTTTGAAGGCAAACCGCAAATTCCACTATTGTGGCTAAGCCTTATTGTGGCTAGTGCTGTGGTTGATTACTACTGCCTGAATCAGTCTTGTTTTCATGGAATTAACTTTTGTTGGAACATCATCTCGCTTCAACACTTGCTAAACGGTGGGAATAACAGGACTGGAGTGGGAGGTTGAATGACGATACATTATTGTATATTCAGGATGTAGCTAGTTATGCAATGATTTGTAGCTATATGTTAACGCCAGCTAGCCAGCTGTTTTAACGTTAGTGTAATGTGACATGATGATGGGACCGAGGCCCATCGCTAGCTAGCGTTAGTAGTTAAAGTGTTTGACAGTTAACGTTAGTCAAGCTATCTTGTTGACACTAACTAAGTAGCTAGCGAAAATAAGTTATTGATTTGCGCAGCGTCGACGCTGATTCAAAATGTGACAGTTACAGCTGTGTATTGGGATGTCACGTCAAATAAATAATTTCCATCCTGTGTGAAAATGCGACACTGCTCGTGTGATGGCCTGCCACAACGTTAAGCTTGATTGCCAGTTAGCGATATGTGGCTACAGTTATTAATTAATAAGATACCGATTAAAGACACGTTAGATAAAACTAAAAGTTGTTTACTAATCAAACGAATTTGGAGTAAATTCTAATGGTGAATTAAGCTAGCTAGCTCGTTGCTTGATCAGCTGGCTTGCTTGTTGTGGTCAGCCATGGCAGTTAGTTATGTGATTGTGGTTTCATAGCACGTAGGCCTGTCACCACATCCCCATACAATGTGAATCTGTAGTTAGGAAAATGCTACACAATACTCATTTTTTCCCAGCCTGATCTTGAATCGAGCTTCCATGTAAATAATCCCCGCTCGTCCCTCATCACACAATAGCAAGAATTAAGATTGCTAGCAAAAGTAGCTAGCTACCACCCCCTATTTTCAGTAGACTTTATTGAATGCAGTTCCTAGTATCAGCCCAGCAGATGATATTGTAGCTACACCAACAACAGCTGTACGATAGGAGCTTGGCATGCATGTGCTTTCGGATCTATCATTGTCCTGTCTTGCACACAAGTCTAAGATTACCAAGCGTCTGCTGGAGTGGTGTAAAACTTGCCGCCATTGGATTCTGGAGCATTGGAAGAGCGTTCTATGGAGTGATGAATCACGCTTCACCATCTGGCAGTCTGATGGACGAATCTGGGTTTGGCAGATGCCAGGAGAATGCTACCTTCACCAATGCATAGTGCCAACTGTAATTTTTGGTGGAGGAGGGATAATGGTCTGGGGCTGTTTTTCATGGTTCAGCTAAGCCCCTTAGTTCCAGGGAAGGGAAATCTTAAAGCTACAGCATATGGCGTTCTAGACAATTCTGTGCTTCCAACTTTGTGGCAACAGTTTGGGGAAGGCCCTTTCCTGTTTCAGCATGACAATGCCCCATGCACAAAGCTAGGTCCATACAGAAAGGGTTTGTACAGATTGGTGTGGAAGAACTTGACTGGTCTGCACAGAGCCCGGACCTCAAACCCATCGAACACCTTTGGGATGAATTGGGACACTGACTGCAAGCCAGGGCTAATTGCCCGACTTCACTAATGTTCTTGTGGCTTAATGGAAGGAAGTTCCCGCAGCAATTTTCCAACATCTAGGGGAAAGTCTTCGCAGAAGAGTGGAGGCTGTTATAGCATCGAAGGGGGTACCAACTCCATATTAATGCCCATGATTTTGGAATGAGATGTGTGACGAGCAGGTGACCACATACTTTTGGTCATGTAGCATATACGGTCCACTGAAAAGGGTTCTCTGAATACTGTGGGCTGTAGTTTCAGTCCAGTGTGCTGCTGCATTCCTCTTCCCCTTTCACCCCTCCACCCACATAGCCACACATTCATGCTGAAACGCCTCAGACTGACCTATTTTAGCTCTTACACAATTCCTGCCATGGCAGATTGTGCTGCTACATCTCCAAAGCTGCTTACAAAGACCCTAAACCAGTAGTAGGTTTCTATTTTGCCATATCCCCACAGTTTGATATGTTCTCTGCATTGGCTTCTTGTGCACTGTTAGCCCATTCTTAGATGGTAATGTAAAACATATACCGTCTATTCACAAACCTGTCTGCCGCCCAGTGGCAAAGCTTGGATGTTAAAGGAGTAGGCTCGCCTACACTCCTTAACAGTACATTCGTGGGTACAGTCTGTGATTTGAATATGAATATAAGCCTAAATGTCGTATTTATTTTTTACTACAATGCTATAGGTTACATGAACTGAGCATCATCAAACCGTCATCATGAGGAAATACAACATAGAAACCTAGAGATAAGACATGTTAGACTTCCTATTTCATTGGGGTCAGTGCATAGCAGAACAGCCTGGGGAGTGAGCAAGTGGGCTGTCCATTATTTCTGCTGGTTGGTTCCCATACATAAAGGACAGTCATCCTGTCAGAGACTAATCGTCTAGACTCATACTCAACCAGCTGCTTTGGACAGCACCTCAAAGAACAGCTCACATTTCTTGGGAAACTTTCTTCCTCGTTCACTATAAATATTTTGTCTTCCCTGGGTTAGTGTATAGACTAGGTCCACACCCCAGTTGTCTCTACGGTTGTTTGATCATCCATGCAGGCCTTGGGTCTGAAGGAGGGTGTCAGGAATACATAGTTACTAAGCCAACATCTAAGGCTACTGGAAACCTGATAGAAACCTGATCTCTAAATGTATTTCACTTCATCTGAGTGTTTCAGTGCCTCAGTTCAGTTAATCTCCACTAGTCTTTATTTTACTGAGGTGACTGAGGGCTGTGCTGTTGTTGTACATCTAACCTCTTGACCTCTACAGCTGACTTCCTGTTATGACTGTGTTTCTCATGGTTTGTGTTAAGACTGGATAAAAACGGAGTCTTGTCATCCATCAGTAGGCCTATCTCACTATTTTGTGTTGATTGGATGAACAGTCTTATCGTCTAACAGTATCTCACTATTCCCACTACGCTGGCAGTGGGAACTACCCGCTTTATCATGCTGTTGTGCTGTGATGCAGAGTAGCATGCAGCAGCGATACAGAAAGCTTATGTTGACCAGTGTCAATCTTGTTCCTTACTGACCCATTACAGTTATGTGTGGAGATAGACATGCTGCAGGTCCTTTCTAACCTATGTACAGCAGAGGAGGCTGGTGGGATGAGTCCCTGGAGGGCAGGTTCATTATAATGGCTGGAATGGAATCAATCATCAAATAACATTTTATTTATAAAGCCCTTTTTACATCAGTGGAGTGCTTATACAGAAACCCAGCCTAAAACCCCAAACAGCAAGCAATGCAGATATAGAAGCATGGAGCAGATGTCAATGGAATGGAGTCAAACGGGGTTTCCGTATGTTTGATACCGTTCCATTAATTCCATTCCAGCCTTTACAATGAGCCCATCCTCCTATAGCCCCATCACTGTTTTTAATTCTTATCTTTGAGACTTGTTAGTAAGTCAGAATTGAATGATATCAAAATGTATTTGGCGTCATCTCAACTCTCTCTCCTCTTTCTCTCCTTCTACAGGTGAGTGGCTAGTCCGTCACGCCGAGCCTGCGTTGCCATGGACGCCTGTGCCCGTATCCGAGGAGTTCCTCTCAGGACCAGAGCCTCCAGGAAAGAGGTTTGAGTCAGAATGCCATCTTCTGATTGACTGATCGATTGGTTGATTTAATATAATTCTTGATGGCTTGGTGCTGTGTGTGAGGCCGTTCATGTGTGTAACCTAAGTTAACCTCTAATTGTGTGTAGCTGGTGCGTGACGACGGGACTCCGTGTATGAAGAGCCTTCTGAGCAGCAGAAAGGAGCTGTGCAGCATGGGATTGGAGCTGCAGACCAGAGACACTCCATGCCTGACTGAGGTATGTGTCACAGCTCTCACCCACACTTTGATTATGACTTCATGATATGCAGAATTTCCCTGACGTCCCTTTCTTCCCTCAGATCCATTTTGTGTGTTTGCCTGGCCACTCTGAAGGGGAGGATCTAACTCTACAGGTGACAGTTACTGCACCAGCTCTGACTTCTGTAGTTCAATTAATGTCTTATTAATTGATGTTATTAATGTGTTATTTGTGTGATGTTCTGTCCCTGTCCCCAGGCCCTGTCTTCTCTCCCGGGGGACCTGGCGGAGCTGCTGAGGTCTCTCCACGTCACCAGCCTGAGAAACGAAGAGGTGCTGTTACTGAAGGACAGCAGGAGATCAGCCGACAGGAGGGACTCTTCTACTCAGGTTAACATGACAGGAGAGGAAGTTTCTAATAGGTAAAGGGGAGAGACTGTGTTTCTCAGGTCTGTAGACTGCTTCAGAGGAAATACGGTATTTCACAGGTAAATAAGAGTTCAATATACAGTACCCTTAAAGTTTGAACAAACCTACTCATTCAAGGGTTTTTCATTATTTTTACAATTTTCTACATTGTAGAATAATAGTAAAGACATCAACACTATGAAATAACACATGGAATCATGTAGTAACCAAAAAAGTGTTAAACAAATCAAAATATATTTGAGATTCTTCAAAGTAGCCACCCTTTGCCTTGAAGACAGCTTTGCGCACTCTTGGCCTTCTCTCAACCAGCTTCTTGAGGAATAGTTTTCCAACAGTCTTGAAGGAGTTCCCACATATGCTGAACACTTGTTGGCTGCTTTTCCTTCACTCTGAGGTCTAACTCGTCCCAAACCATCTCAATTGGGTTGAGGTCTGGTGATTGTGGAGGCCAGGTAATCTGATGCAGCACTCCATCACTCTCCTGCTTGGTCAAATAGCCATTAGACAGTCTTTAGGTGTGCTTTGGGTCACAGTCCTGTTGAAAAACAAATGATATTCCCACTAAGCGCAAACCAGATGGGATGGCGTATCGCTGCAGAATGCTGTTGTAGCCATGCTGGTTAAGTGTGCCTTGAATTCTAAATAAGTCACAGTGTCACCAGCAAAGCACCATCCCACCACCACCTCCATGCTTCACGGTGGGAACCACACATGTAGAGATCATCCGTTCACCTACTCTGCATCTCACAAAGACATGGCGGTTGGAACCAAAAATCTCAAATTTGGACTCATCAGACCAAAGGACAGATTTCCACCAGTCTAATGTCCATTTCTCATGTTTCTTGGCCCAAGCAAGTCTCTTCTTATTGGTGTCCTTTTAGTAGTGATTTCTTTGCAGCAATTCGACCATGAAGGCCTGATTCACGGAGTCTCCTCTGAACAGTTGTTGAGATGTGTCTGTTACTTGAACTCTGTGAAGCATTTATTTGGGCTGCAATCTGAGGTGCAGTTAACTCTACTGAACTTATCCTCTGCAGCAGAGGTAACTCTGGGTCTTCCTTTCCTGTGGTGGTTTCATCATAGCTCTTGATGGTTTTTGCGACTGCACTTGAAGAAACTTGAAAAGTTCTTGACATCTTCCGCGTTAACTGACCTTCATGTCTTAAAGTAATGATGGACTGTCGTTTCTCTTAGCTTATTTGAGCTTTTCTTGCCATAATATGGACTTGATCTTTTACCAAATAGGGCTATCTTCTGTATACCACCCCTACCTTGTCACAACACAACTGATTGGCTCAAATGCATTAAGAAGGAAAGAAATTCCTCAAGTTAACCTTTAACAAGGCACACCTGTTAATTGAAATGAATTCCACCTCATGAAGCTGGTTGAGAGAATGCCAAGAATATGCAAAGCTGTCATCAAGGCAAAGGGTGGCTACTTTGAAGAATCTCAAATATATAAAATAGATTTTGATTTGTTTAACACTTTTTTTGGTTACTACATGATTCCATGTGTGTTATTTCATAGTGTTGATGTCTTCACTATTATTCTACAATGTAGAAAATAGTAAAAATAAAGAAAAACCCTTGAATGAGTAGGTGTCAACATTTTTGACTGGTACTGTAGTTTTCAAGCTGATTCATAGGACCTTCCTTAGGCTGTGTGCAAAGGTCTGAGAGATTGACCAGAACCAGGTGTAGAGATTTCTGGGATAATGTGGCTGCTTGTTTTCTCACCAGTGATTGCCACGTTGTCTTGCCTTGTGTCTGCTAGTGTTCAGTCTGGCTCTGCAGCTTTGTGGTTACATTGTTTGTGACTGACAGACATGCAGACATGTGACAGACAGATAAACAGAAAGGCAGTACAACTCAGCCCCTCTACCCACGGTGGCCAAGATAGAAGTGGTGCATAGTGTTCTATTCTGCATATACAACAACACATCAGACCACAATCAGACATGCAGACATAACAGGGCTGTCCCAGTAGAGCCCCTCTCTCTCTGTAAGACACCGACAGAAGAATAGAAAACTCCTGTGTGAATTCCTGTGAGTTTACATATCCAGAAACACTCAAATGATTAGAAAGCTTTGGTCTGATGCACTCCCGGACATGGCAGGCACCGACAGTCTGCAGACTCTGTTTACCAGTGGCAAGTGTTCTAGTTTTTTATTCCTCAAAGAGCTGATTGTCCCTTTGCAGTAAGAATCAACAAGGCAGCCAGCAAACTGAGTCTTTTCTCTCTCCTCCACAGCAGCAGTGCTGGCTGAAGGCGGTGTGTGTTCTGAGACCCAGCCCCAGCCAGGCCATTGTTGGTGTGTTGGGGGGCCTTCTGGGGCGTTACACTGCGGGGGTCCGCTATGCCCTGGAGCTCCAGGCCCTCCACAAGGGCACGGCTGAGTCCTGCCAGCCCGAGGACGATAACACCAACCAGTCTGTGTCGTCCATCGAAGACGACTTTGTCACCGCTCTGGAACACCTGGAGGAGGAGGACAACTGTAGGTTCATCACAACTATGTAGCGGGATGTTCAATAGAGCTTGATGTGTTCATTTACTGTTGCATAATCTGACGTGTTTTTTTAAAATGAAGACATCCTCGTTTACCACTGCTCTCTATCCCTCGTCTCTTTCCCTAGCCAATGGCTCTTATCTCCATGGAAACCAGCGTGATGTGGCCTCCCAGACTGTCCCCGCCCACAAGAGAAACAAGGATCTATCAGGTTCCAGGATCATAATCAGCTCTGCCCCCAGGAAGTCCTTAACCAATCGCAGGTCTCCCCCAGAGGTGTCCATTACCGTACAGCACTCCAGAGGAGCAGAGTCCCAGTGGACCCTCTACAGCCCAAGAGCCCAGCTCCCCTCCCCCACGCGACCTGTCAGCGAATCAGAGGAATCGGACGGCTCAAGCCCTAGTCCAATCATCTTTCTAGATGAGGTTGGCTACCAGAAGAGTCTCAAAGCGACACTGGACATCCCTCAGATCCCTGGGGGGCCAACAGACAGGGTGGAGGACTCTGACTCTGAGGTCAGCGAGTTCTTCGACAGCTTTGACCAGTTTGATGATCTAGATGAACTGAGCTCAGAGAGCTGTACACTCACTCTTCCCCTAGACCCGACATCCTCCATTTCCCCCACCGGCCTAGACCAGAAGAAGAAGTACTCTGAGGCTGGTACTGGCAAGTCGGGGTCCAAGAAAGTGTCCCGAAGCTGTTCCACCATGAACCCCCACCGTTTCGACCAGCGCACCCTACCGGCCAATGTGAAGAAACCCACCCCGCTCAGAAGCCCCCTTCCCCCTGGCTCTCCCTTCGGATCCCCTGACTCCCCCCGGCCGGCACGGACCTCCTGTGAGGAGAGTGGAGGTCTTCTCTTCAGCCCTGTCAGCTCCTCTGCCTTCAGCCCTTTGGGAGACGGAGGAGCTCTGGATTTCTTCTGGAAGACCGTGGGAGAGGTAGGAGACGTGTCAGAGCTACGGAAACCCCAGGACCTTTGTACCCTCTACAAGACCTACTCAGACTTTGCCAGCAGTTTGTCCAAGGAGATCCTGGGCTCCGTGTGTGGATACCAGTCTCCCGTGGACCTCAACGACAACAAGAACCTGAGCTGTGTCTGTCACAAGGAGTTCCAGAACCAGTCTGGACACGTCATGAAGCTGTCTGAGATCCAGGAGACGGTGACTCTCTCCAAGCTGCAGCAGAAGCCCCAGTCTCTGAAGGACGGCATCCAGAGGTTTGCTACAGACTTGGTAGAGATGAGTTTGGGCAGCGCCCTAAGAGACCTGCAGAAGGGAATGTCCTCCTGCACCACCACGCTCTGCCACCTGGCCGCCAGACTCACCTCGTCTGTCTTCCAGATGGCCTTCCAGGAGATCGGCATGCGCCACGCCTACGTCCTGAAGGAACGGGCCATCAACGGACTGGCTGGGTTCCTGGTTGGAGAGGCGGTGTCAGGGGCTCTGAAAGACTTCCTGATGGTGAAGAAGCAGATGTTCAACAGCACGGTGACGCAGTTTGCCGCTGACCTGGCAGAGGAGCTGGTGTTTGAGGGGATGATGGAAGTGTGTCAGTTCTCCCATCCCTCCACCCCCCTCACCCCCAGCGATTGGTCCTTCGGGGTGGGGGAGGACGACGATGAGGAAGTGGTGTCTTCCTATGCCTCGGACCTCTCAGAGTCTGTCCTCCAGGAGGCCTTCATAGAACTGTCCCAGGCTGATGTTGCCTTCAGTACCCAGGCAGCCATCAGTGTCTCTGTGGACAACATCTGCTACGTCAGCGCTGTCGACACACACACCTGCAGTACCGCCGCAGGCCACCAGGCTTTCCACGTTAACCCAGCTGAGGAAGGCCCAGGTCCATCAGGCGAGGATGGCTGTACGGTGAAGAAGGCGCTGTTCTGTGTGTCTGGAATGGCCAGCTGTGTACCGGTCCCCCAGGCAGGCCAGGCCATCTCCCACCTCCACGACTCAGAGGAGATCTGCCAGTGTAAGACCAGCCCCAAGAGGAGCTGCAGCTCAGAGAACAGAGTGGTGACCACAACCTCCTCTGATGCTACTGCTGCCACACAAACTGACCTGCTGTCAAAGACCCGCTTTCACAACTTCTCTGGCAACATGGTGGATATGATAGTGAGTGAAGCATGTGAACTGATGACTGCCACGAAGATGAAGAAGAAGGTGGATGACTGTGCCGACTTCCTTTCTAAGACCATAGTGGGTCGGGGACCTCCATCCGGACAGGAGGGTAGTGTCACTGACCAGACCTCCCTCTACTCTCTCCACCCTCCCTTTCAGACCCCAGGAGGAGTGAACTTTGAGTCGGGCTCCAAGACCAGCAGAGCAGTCGCTGAGACCCTGCCTGTGATGATGAACACTCTAGATGTGCCAGGGTTGGAGATGGGAGGCTGGGGAGGCAGGAAGATGACCACCTGCGAGGAGATGGTTCCCAGCCCTGGTCACAAGTCCAACAGGACCCCTGGTACACCCCCCTCGACCCCCCAGCAGCCCAGCGAGGTGTCCCAGGAGAAACAGATCAAGCAGTTCTCCAAGAAGCTGAAAGAGAAGCTGGCCAAGGAGTTCTCCACCGCCACCCCTCCTCCCACCCCACACTACCAGCCAGGGCCCGAGCCCAAAGAATCCACCTCTGAGTCAGACAAGGCTGACTTCATGCTCAAACTGATGAGGTCTCTGTCTGAGGAGGCTGACGGGAACGAGGAGGAGGAGGAAGAGGGTGGAGTAGAAGGGGTTAACTCTGTAACTGAGACAGGAAGCCGTATGCAGCCAGAGCTCAACTTCTTGGATGGAGGACACAAGATGGCCGACAAGGGAGCACTCCATTACGCAGAGCGCCTGGCGTGCCACATCGTCTCCATGGCGACAGAGATAGACACCCTGGGAGGAGTGGAGGATGGAGGTAGAAGGATGGTGAAGGGCAGGGAGGAGAGAGACAGCGTGGCCCAGTTCTCAGCGCAGACCCTGAACACGCTGTGGATATACGCTGGCGAGGTGGCGGGAGAGGTGATCAGCGACGTGAAGAGGATAATGTGGTCAGGACAGTGTCGCCACAGTGCGCTCACACAAGGCATCCAGGAGCAGTCGGGGGAATGCCCTCACCACCACCAACCCCAGCCCAGTGAACACAGCAGGGACTGCGGGGTGGGTCGTCTGGCTGAACAGTGGTCCAGTGACCTCCTCTCGTCTGTCCTCCACCCATCCACCTCTACCCCCAGCTCTGGCCTATCCTCTGACTACCCCAGCTGTGAGAGTGTGACAGATGAGTACGCTGGCTATCTCATCAGGGTGCTAAAGAAAGAGGGAGGCAGCAGGGAGCTGGTCCTGGATCAGTATGCCAGCCGTCTGGCCTACCGCTCCATCAAACTGGGCCTGGCCCATGCTGCCCGCAACATGAAGAAGAGACCCTCCTCCTCCAGGCACCACTCCTCCAGGAGGCTCCAGCAGAATGGCTGCAGGGGACTCAATGCCGAGCCATCTGTACCCAGGGACGAAGCAGGGAGAGTGGGATCTCCTTCCAGAGACATTGACGATGGGAGCCAGAGGGAGTATATGGAGCTGGTGAACTTCGCAGAGTCGTTGGCGTGCAACATCACCTGTGACGTCACACGCAATCTCTGTGTGCCGTCGGTCCGACTACCCAAGTCCCGGACTGACTCGTGTCTGTATAAGAAGTCCAAGCTGGAGGACATGGCAGACAGCCTGATCAGGAACTCCTTCTCATGCCCCCTGCTGTCCAAGGAGGGGAATAGCAGGCAGTACCACAGCACAGGCAGCCTGTACGATGGCGGCTACAGCAGTGGAGTCATGGAGGTTAGTTTGGTTTATTTAATATTTGTATTTGAGTAGGGAAAGATACTGTTAACATGGAGACATTGAATTAAGAAGTCTGATTCATTCTATCATCATTGCATTGTAGCATCACATCAGCTTGCTCTAATTCCCAGCGTTTGTCTCTGCAGGTCCTGGAGCACTATGCCAGGAACATAGTGGATGACACGTTGGAGATGGGCCTGGCCTCGGCAGGAAACCCAGCCCAGCAGGGTCCATACAGACACCTCCACTCTGAGAGGCGAGCAGTGGGCTCTGCACTAGGGGAAACAACCTGCCCATACTGCCAGGTCAGGAAGTCTCTGTTTTCTATGGATTACTTATGAGGATCTAGCACCCACCATTCTTTGTTTAAGGTACAGTCTTTGAGTATGCATGTTGTTTGTTATTCCAGGTCAGGGAGTGTCTGTTCTGCTCACGGCCCAACAGGCAGCACCTCCTCGGGGGAGGAGCAGGCCAGAGGAGGAGGAGGAGGCTGGAAGGGGATGTGGGGGTGTGCAACCTGGAGATCCCTGAGATCCACATCAATCTGGACCGCAGGGCCGTGTTCGCAGAGGAGATGGTCACTACGGCGATGGAGGGGGCCAAGCGCGAGCTGAGCAACACCAGCCTGAACGCCGACAGCGGGATCGGACACGACGGGTACAGCTTCGCCGAGAGCCTGACCGCCGAGATCATGACGTCAGCACTATCCAACACACGCCAGAGCACCAACCTCAGGTACACTGTGACAACGTCTGTATGACAACACCGGTATTGAAACCATGGAACATAACTACCTTCCAGTGCCTGCATTATAACATTGGCTGAAATAGTACTCACACACAACTACTTCATGTTTCTAAATGATTTCTTTATTCAGACGAAGGGTACTGCTATGGGATCCCCCATGGCTCCTAACTATGCTCATTTGTATGTGGGTTACATGGAGAAACAGTCTATTTTCAATCCTCTCAAAAATGTTTTCTTGCCTAACATTATTATGTGGAAACGGTATATTGATGATATTTTTGTTCTATGGAGGGGTGATGCAAAACAGCTCCAGGCGTTTCCATGCTTTTCTTAACCGTTGTTCTGAGCACCTGAGATTTACTATGCAATCTGACACGTCAAATCAGTTTTCTTGATCTTATGATTTTGTGTGAGGATAATGTTCTATGCACTGATCTTTACAGGAAACCTACTGATCCTAATAGTTTGATGAGGGTTGATTGCTGTCACCCGCTTCCCTTGAAAAACAGTTTGCCCTACAGACAATTCTGTCCAATCAAAAGAATTTGCAAAAAACTATCAGATTTCGACAGAAATATGACTGAGATGCAAAGAAAATTCAAGGAGAAGTGGTACAAAAATTGTCAGATTAATACTGTCATTGAGAAAAATCCAAAACAAATCGAGACATCTCTTTCAAGGACAGTCTCGCAAAATAAGCATTCTTGCGTTCTTACTACCCGCTATTCAAAGTGTTCTGAACAAATTAAGGGAATCGTTCACAAACGGCACATTCTAAGATCCGATGACAGTATCGGTAATGTGTTTTCAGACCCTCCCTTGGTCGTATTCTCGCGGGGCAGAAATCTCAGAGACCAATTGGTACACTCTGATTTACCACCCCAAGATATTCCTGAACAACGTCTATTTGCGCCTCTACCGGCTGGAAACTACACGTGTAATGGCTGTGCTCAATGCAATGGCACTTACAAATGTAGATCCTTCAAACACCCTCAAACAGGGAAACCGATCCATATCAAAGGCGTTATCACATGCTCCACTAAGGCAGTTATTTATCTTATACAGTTGCAAGAAAAAGTATGTGAACCCTTTGGAATTACCTGGATTTCTGCATAAATTAGTCATACAATTTGATCTGATCTTCAGCTTAGTCACAACAATAGACAAACACGGTGTGTTTAAACTAATAACACACATTATTGTATTTTTCTTGTCTATTGAAGATACAATTTAAACATTCACAGTGTAGGTTGGAAAAAGTGTGTAAACCTCTAGGCTAAGGACTTTTCCAAAAGCTAATTGGAGTCAGCTAACATCAAATCAAAGTGTATTTGTCACGTGCGCTGAATACAACAGGTGTGGACCTTACAGTGAAATGCTTACTTACAGGCTCTAACCAATAGTGCAAAAAAAGGTATTAGTTGAACAATAGGTAGGTAAAGAAATAAAACAACAGTAAAAAGACAGGCTATATACAGTAGCGAGGCTATAAAAGTGGCGAGGCTATAAAAGTAGTGAGGCTACATACAGACACCGGTTAGTCAGGTTGATTGAGGTAGTATGTAGATATAGTTAAAGTGACTATGCATATATGATGAACAGAGAGTAGCAGTAGTGTAAAAGAGGGGTTGGCGGGTGGTGGGTGGGACACAATGCAGATAGCCCGGTTAGCCACTGTGCGGGTGCACTGGTTGGTCGGCCCAATTGAGGTAGTATATACATGAATGTATAGTTAAAGTGACTATGCATATATGATAAACAGAGAGTAGCAGCAGCGTAAAAAGAGAGGTGGGGGGTGCACACAATGCAAATAGTCTGGGTAGCCATTTGATTACCTGTTCAGGAGTCTTATGGCTTGGGGGTAAAAAATAGTCCAATCAATGAGACGGGATTGGAGATGTTGGTTAGAGTTGCCCTGCCCTATAAAACAAACTCACAATTTGAGTTTGCTATTCACAAGAAACATTGCCTGATGTTTGTTTATTTATTTTATTTCACCTTTATTTAACCAGGTAGGCCAGTTGAGAACAAGTTCTCATTTACCACTGCGACCTGGCCAAGATAAAGCAAAGCAGTGCGACAAAAACAACAGAGTTACACATAAACAAACGTACAGTCAATAACACAATATAAAAAACGATATACAGTGTGTGTAAATGTAGTAAGATTAGGGAGGTAAGGCAATAAATAGGCCATAGTGGCGAAATAATTACAATTTAGCATTAACACTGGAGTGATCGATGTGCAGATGATGATGATGTGAACCATGCCTCGACAAAAGAGATCTCAGAAGACCTGAGATTAAGAATAGTTGACTTACATAAAGCTGGAAAGGGTTACAAAAGTATCTCTAAAAGCCTTGATGTTCATCAGTCTACGGTAAGACAAATTGTCTATAAATGGAGAACGTTCAGCACTGTTGCTACTCTCCCTAGGAGTGGCCGTCCTGCAAATGCTCAATGAGGTTATGAAGAATCCTAGAGTGTCAGCTAAAGACTTACAGATATCCCTGGTACATGCTAACATCTCTGTTGATGAGTTTACGTTACGTTAAACACTAAACAAGAATGGTGTTCATGTGAGGACACCACGGAAAAAGCCACTGCTGTCCAAAAGAAACATTGCTGCATGTCTGAAGTTTGCAAAAGTGCACCTGGATGTTCCACAGCGCTTCTGGCAAAATGTTCTGTGGACAGATGAAACTACAGTTGAGTTGTTTGGAAGGAACACACAACACTATGTTTGGAGAGGGGAAAAAGGCACAGCACATCAACCTCATCCCAACTGTAAAATATGGTGGAGAGAGCATCATGGTTTGTGGCTGCCTCAGGGCCTGGACAGCTTGCTATCATCGACAGAAAAATGAATTCCCAAGTTTATCAAGACATTTTGCAGGAGAATGTAAGGCTATCTGTCAGCCAATTGAAGCTCGACAGAAGTTGGGGGATGCAACAGGACAACGACCCAAAACACAGAAGTAAATCAACAACAGAATGGCTTCAACAGAAGAAAATACGCCTTCTGCAGTGGCACAGTCAGAGTCCTGACCTCAACCCGATTTTAAAATGCTGTGGCATGACCTCGAGAGCAGTTCACAACAGACATCAAGAATATTGCTGAACTGAAACCGTTTTGTAAAGATGAATGGTCCAAAATTCCTCCTGACCGTTGTGCAGGTCTGATCTGCAACTACAGAAAACGTTTGGTTGAAGTTATTGCTGCCAAAGGAGGGTCAACCAGTTATTAAATCCAATCACATACTTTTTCCACCCTGCACTGTGAATGTTTATGCGGTGTGTTCAATAAAGACATGAAAACGTATAATTGTTTGTGTGTTATTAGTTTAAGCAGACCGTGTCTGTCTGTTGTTGTGACTTAGATAAAGATCAGATCAAATTTTATGACTAATTCATGCAGAAATCCAGGTCATTCTAAAGGGTCACATACTTTTTGTTGCCACTGTAACGTGTCCTTGTGGTAAACATGATTTGGGTAAAACGAAGCGCGAATTAAAAGTATGAATCTCGGTGCATCGTAGCACCATTAGGTGCAAAAACTCGACGTACCCTGTTGCGGCCCACTTTTTGGAAGCAAACCTTCGCTATTTCAGCATCGAACACGTCACCCTGTCTAGGAGAGGGGGTGACCTTGACAATTTATTGTTAAAACGAGAGGCTGCCTGGATGTTTAATTTACAGACCCTTGCTCACTTCAGTCTCAACGTAGACTTTGATCTGAAGCCATTCTTGTGATTATTGTGCTTTTCCTATTCATTGTAAATGTTTATAGGCCTATGTAGCCAAATTGTATCTATGATCGTAGGTTATCCATTCATGCTTTTTATATGTTCTATTTATATCTGTAAATCAAGCCACTCCCAGCCATGATTACAGACACCTGTGTGTCCTTTCAAAGTATATAAACTAGTGACCCGCAGTGTTTGTCATTATACCCTGATGAAGACAGCTTGTCTGTCAACGTTGGTTATTAGGTTCAATTATTGCATCTGAGCTCCTAGAGTGTGTGGCTCTCCTTTTTAAATTTAAGACACAACACCACCACTCTGTGACTAGCACTGATGTTGCAGAGTACAACCACATGCGGAGACAATTCCTGTAAGTTTCCATGACTGTTCACATGGATTTCCTTATGGGTTAACTGCAATGGTTAGTAATAGGTAAGGCAAGTTCTTGTGACGCACCATATTGGGCATTTCATTGTAGAGTGAGTCCAAACATTTTTTATTTCCATATTTGACCAGATTACGCAACCATAGTAAAGGAGCCAAGAAGGGGTTCACCATCTTGATAACTAACTATTCTCTGAGTCCCTATGTTGATACTGTTACCAATTTGTATTTCTATGTATAAAAATTCTTTATTACTGTGTCTGGTTCCCTCCCCTGTCCCTGTGGTAGTTTCCCAGGCAGGGAGGCCACAGAGTCCTCGGTGTCCCAGCAGCTCAGTCTGAGTGTGGGAGACGACAGCCTGGGCAGCTGGTCCCGCCTCAGCTTCGAGGACGAACACCCTGACGAGACCAGCAGCTTCCTGCACCTCAGCGACAGGTAGGAAACACACCGAACATCATGTAGTCTCAAACTAATCTGCTCTTTTCTTTTAGTTTCTCTGAAGGCTAAATTAAATGTCTCTAGTCTAGATTAGCTGACTAATGATTCACCTCTTGAAACACTTCTCTATTGTCTTTGAGCACTGTTGTCTCTCTCACACCAGCGAATGACTCTAACCCATGTTCAATGTCCACAGATGGATTGATATGAGTAGTAGAGCTTTCGACTATGGTTGTGGCATTCAGCCTAGACTTAAATGAATGCTGAAACTAATGAATGGAAGTCAGTCATCACCGTTTTGGCTACACTGCCCATGAGAAATAGATGTATTTTTCAGTCGAGAGGTCAAATGGTGTTTCCCATGTCGTTTTAAGGTGACTGTGGTGATTTTAGTGATTAGCTGGTTTGATCCTGTGAGACTGAGTTGAGATCGGTACAAGACCGGTTCCTCCATGTTGCCTGTCAGGCTGACATTATCAGGCCTCTGGAGGATGTGAAGTCACTAGGTCACTGACAGCAGAATGTATCATTTGGGAAGCTCTAGAATAGCGCTATTACACTCTTACCAGGTCTAAATCAGTCCCTGGTTAGAGGAGAACGATTAAAAAAACGCAATGGAACTGGCTTTGAGGTCCAGAGTTGAGTTTGAGGGCTCTAGTACCTTCCCCTGCCATGAAACGATTAACTCTGATTTGAGCAAATATAGTCTCTCCTCGTGTCAATGTTATAAATTTTAAATGGCTGTTAAATGCCGAGTTCTGCTGAGATTGTTTGAGTAACTGCATAAGGATAATGTCTAGCTTTTTAAGAGAACTGGCTTTTCATTTCTGATAGACACACACACACACACTGGTCTGTCGGTGTGAGTGTGGTGTAATGCTCTGAGAGTGACGTGGTCTCACCAGTCTATAGTCTCAGGGTAGGAGTAGACTTCTTGACATTCCAAGTCTCAGCCTGCTATCTCTATGGAACAGACCCAGTACACATGTACACTTCTCTCCCCAGATAGTGAAAAGGAGAATGTGTGAGGAGAGCAGCTAGTTACTTTGGCCAACAGCCTAGTGAAGGTATCATAATATTTTCTAACGGATGTGTCTGTAGCAACCTGTCTCGTTCTCTGCCCCAGGCCCTTTCCACAGGAACAAGGTCCATCCATGTGTAATTCATTAGCCTCTCTCCCTTCAAAAGACGTATCCAACCATCTCCCATTTGTCAACAAATAAACAAAATAACCCAGGAAAGGAACGGCTCCATTTGAAAAGTATTGAAACTTTTAACGACCTTTCAGCATACCACTCTCACAAACCACAGCTCCAGAGACACTTCTATTTTAGCTGGGTCATTAATGAGCTAATTGACTAGATGGAGTTATTTTTAGATTGCCACATCATTCTCTACATACCAGAGCAGGTACCAGCCAGCCTGATAATGGAGACTAATTACAGAGATACAGTGTGTTGTGATGGATGTCCTGGTGGAGAATGCAGTGATCTCACATCATTAGCAGTCATCAGTTGTTGCTTTGATTGAAAGTTCTTTCAGGACCAAGCCTATAACAAGCCTCACATTTATATGGACAACATTAATAATGGATCAGTTGTTTTTGCCAGGTAAGACAGACATGCTTAGGAAGACCTTTGTGTTTCCAACACCTCAAACTGTGTGTTTGTGTGTGCCCAGTGTTAGCTGCCAGTGTTGAGCAATGGTCTTGTCTCTTGCAGCAATGGGAACAGCAGTAGTTGGAGCAGCCTGGGGTTAGAGGGAGAGGTGTATGAAGAGCACCTGTCCTTCTCTCCCTCCGACAGGTCGGTCCGTACATACAGCTAACAGTGCTAATTCTAACCGCTAGTCTCTTTATAGCTCCAGATCTAGGATCAGATCCTATCCACATATCCTAACCTTTGCCATTACATCATCTGACCCTGTCTCAGTAGTTAGGGCCAACTTCTGCTTACGCCCCTAATCACTGCATGATGTCAGAGCTGTGATCAGCAAAGCTGTAGAATGTGACTGTGTATGAGACAACGGCTTCTACCCTCTACAGATCCCTCTAGATAACCATAGAGGATAGAGCATGTCTTTGTGGAATTAGCCTAGTCAATGTAATCTGTGTGTGTACAGTGGCAAGAAAAAGTATGTGAACCCTTTGGAATTACCTGGATTTCTGCATAAATTGATCATTACATTTGATCTGATCTTCATCTAAGTCACAACAATAGACAAACATGGTGTGCTTAAACTAATAACACACAAATTATTGTATTTTTCTTGTCTATATTGAATACATCATTTAAACTTTCACAGTGTAGGTTGGAAAAAGTATGTGAACTCCTAGGCTAATGACTTCTCCAAAAGCTAATTGGAGTCGGGTCAGCTAACCTGGAGTCCAATCAATGAGACGAGATTGGAGATGTTGGTTAGAGCTGCCTTGCCCTATAAAAAACATTCACAAAATGTGAGTGTGCTATTCACAAGAAGCATTGCCTGATGTGAACCATGCCTTGAACAAAAGAGATCTCAGAAGACCTGAGATTAAGAATTGTTGACTTACATAAAGCTGGAAAGGGTTACAAAAGTATCTCTAAAAGCCTTGTTGTTCATCAGTCCACGGTAAGACAAGTTGTCTATAAATGAAGAAAGTTCAGCACTGTTGCTACTCTCCCTAGGAGTGGCCGTCCTGCAAAGATGACTGCAAGAGCACAGTGCAAAATGCTCAATGAGGTTATGAAGAATCCTAGAGTGTCAGCTAAAGACTTACAGAAATCTCTGGTACATGCTAACATCTCTGTTGATGAGTTTACGTTACGTTAAACACTAAACAAGAATGGTGTTCATGGGAGGACACCACAGAAGAAGCCACTGCTGTCCAAAAAAAACATTGCTGCATGTCTGAAGTTTGCAAAAGTGCACCTGGATGTTCCACAGCGCTTCTGGCAAAATATTCTGTGGACAGATGAAACTACAGTTGAGTTGTTTGGAAGGAACACACAGCACACCATAATCAAAACCTCATCCCAACTGTAAAGTATGGTGGAGCGAGCATCATGGTTTGTGGCTGCTTTGCTGCCTCAGGGCCTGGACAGCTTGCTATCATCGACGGAAAAACGAATTCCCAAGTTTATCAAGACATTTTGTAGGAGACTGTAAGGCTATCTGTCCACCAATTGAGGCTCGACAGAAGTTGGGGGATGCAACAGGACAACGACCCAAAACACAGGAGTAAATCAACAACATAATGGCTTCAACAGAAGAAAATACACCTGCAGTGGCCCAGTCAGAGTCCTGACCTCAACCCGATTTTAAAATGCTGTGGCATGACCTCGAGAACAGTTCACAACAGACATCAAGAATATTGCTGAACTGAAATCGTTTTGTAAAGATGAATGGTCCAAAATTCCTCCTGACCGTTGTGCAGGTCTGATCCGCAACTACAGAAAACGTTTGGTTGAGGTTGTTGCTGCCAAAAGAGGGTCAACCAGTTATTGAATCCAATCACATACTTTTTCCACCCTGCACTGTGAATGTTTATGCGGTGTGTTCAATAAAGACATGAAAACGTATAATTGTTTGTGTTATTAGTTTAAGCAGACCGTGTCTGTCTATTGTTGTGACCTAGATGATCAGATCCAATTTTATGACCAATTTATGCAGAAATCCAGGTATTTCCAAAGGGTTCACATACTTTTTCTTGCCATTGTACGTGTGTGTTTACGTGTGTGTATGCGTAAGCCTACTGCATGTGTCCTGAAGTAGCTGTGGGAAGGGCTGAAGCTGGTTTCTCTGTCTGTCTGCATGCTGCATGTCTGAGTGAGAAGCAGGCACCCTGACCAGAGCTCTCCTCAGACTCTCCTCAACTAGTGCAAACTGATGACAACAGACTCATTTAGACCTCCCACCCTAGTCCTGCGGTAAGGGATATCTAGCCAGTAGACAGTACAATGAGAAAGCCCACCCTACTCCAGGAGGAAAGTCATATATATATATATATACAGTATAGGCTAGACAATGGGAGAGGTTAATGATCCAAGTTTAATGGAATCTGTTGTCTCTTGCCCTGGGATCTGTAAATAAATGTACAACTGTAGATTTTATTTTTACAAGTTTACCGCTTGGCACATCACACTGTAAATATTTGCATTATGTATACACTACCGGTCAAAAGTTTTAGAACACCTACTCGTTCAAGGGTTTTTCTTTATTTTTACTTTTTTCTACACTGTAGAATAATAGTGAAGACATCAACACTGAAATAACACATATGGAATCATGTAGTAACCAAAAAAGTGATAAACATATCAAAATATATTTTATATTTCAGATTCTTCAAATAGCCACCTTTTGCCATGACAGCTTTGCACACTCTTGGCATTCTCACAACCAGTTTCATGAGGTAGTCACCTGGAATGCATTTCAATTAACAGGTGTGCCTTGTTTAAAAGTGAATTTGTGGAATTTCTTTCATTCATAATGCATTTGAGCCAATCACTTGTATGGGTGGTATACAAGGTAGGGGTGGTATACAGAAGATAGTCCTATTTGGTAAAAGATCAAGTCTATATTATAGCAAGAAGAACTCAAATAATCAAAGAGAAACGACAGTCCATCACTACTTTAAGACATGAAGGTCGGTCAATACGGAACTTTGGAAGATTCAAGTGCAGTCGCAAAATCCATCAAGCGCTATGATGAAACTGTCCTCATGAGGACCGCCACAGGAAAGGAAGACCCAGAGTTATCTCCCTCTGCTGCAGACGATAAGTTCATTAGAGTTACCAGCCTCTGATATTGCAGCCCAAATAAATGCTTCAGAGTTCAAGTAACAGACACATCTCAACATCAACTGTTCAGAGGAGACCGTGTGAATCAGGCCTTATTGGTTGAATTGCTGTGAAGAAACCACTATTAAAGACTACCAATATAAAGAAGAGACTTGCTTGGGCCATGAAACACGAGCAATGGACATTAGACCGGTGGAAATTTGTCCTTTGGTCTGGTCCAAATTGGAGATTTAGGGTTCTAACCCCATGTCCTTATGTGGGTGAACGGATGATCTCTGCATGTGTATTTCCCACTGTAAAGCATGGAGGTGTTATGGTGTGGGGGTGCTTGGCTGGCGGCACTGTGATTCATTTAGAATTCAAGGCACACTTAACCAGCATTGCTATCACAGCATTCTGCAGCGATATGCAATCCCATCTGGTTTGCGCTTAGTGGGACTATCATTTGTTTTTCAACAGGACAATGACCCAACACACCTCCAGGCTGTGTAAGCGCTATTTGACCAAGGAGAGTGATGGAGTGCAGCATCAGATGACCTGGCGTCCACAATCCCTGTACCTCAACCCAATTGAGATGGTTTGGGATGAGTCGGACCGCAGAGTGAAGGAAAAGCAGCCAACAAGTGCTCAGTATATGTGGGAACTCCTTCAAGACTGTTGGAAAGGCATTCCAGGTGAAGCTGGTTGAGAGAATGCCAAGCGTGTGCAAAGCTCTCAAGGCAAAGGGTAGCTATTTGAAGAATCTTAAATATATTTTGATTTGTATAACACTTTTTGGGTTACAACATGATTCCATATGTGTTATTTCATAGTTTTGATGTCTTCACTATTATTCTACAATGTGAAAATAAAGAAAAGCCCTTGAATGAGTAGGTGTTCTAAAACTTTTGACTGGTAGTGTATGTACAGTAGAGATATGGAAAGTATGATTTTATAAGTCCTTAGACATTACATTTAATCTCCTGCTAATGGTTAAGCATAGTGAAGAGTGAATACTCACTATGGTAGGAATGTAGGTCTATGAGAGAAGCTCTGACTGTTTCCACTAAGGGGCAGTTGGGGAGAGCTAAAGTCAGGGGACTGGGAGAGATGAGCATGCTAGGAGTTGCTGATGATAAATCAAATTATCGACACCGACCATACCAATCATTTATCGCAGGGATTATGCTGATATTGTTCATTACGAGAAGTAGCCTATACGAGAGAAATGTGAAGTTTGAAATTAAATAAGTTTGCTAATATGGTGATTGTTAACGGGACAATTGATGGCTACAACCATCAAACTAGTAGTAGTAGTTTTAAAGGATCATTAAAACAAACACTCATGCACATTACTGTTATAAACTTATTGTTCTATTTATCGTTAGCGCATTAATTCAGGCAATTTATCGCGATATGGATTTTTGTCAATATCACCCAGGTCTAGTTCACTAATGTAATGTCCCAGGTCTAGTTCACTAATGTAATGTCCCAGGTCTAGTTCACTAATGTAATGTCCCAGGTCGACTTCACTAATGTAATGTCCCAGGTCGAGTTCACTAATGTAGTGTCCCAGGTCGAGTTCACTAATGTACTGTCCCAGGTCGAGTTCACTAATGTAGTGTCCCAGGTCGAGTTCACTAATGTAGTGTCCCAGGTCGAGTTCACTAATGTAGTGTCCCAGGTCGAGTTCACTAATGTAGTGTCCCAGGTCGAGTTCACTAATGTAGTGTCCCAGGTCGAGTTCACTAATGTAATGTCCCAGGTCGACTTCACTAATGTAATGTCCCAGGTCTAGTTCACTAATGTAATGTCCCAGGTCGAGTTCACTAATGTAGTGTCCCAGGTCGAGTTCACTAATGTTAGTGTCCCAGGTCGAGTTCACTAATGTAGTGTCCCAGGTCGAGTTCACTAATGTAGTGTCCCAGGTCGAGTTCACTAATGTAGTGTCCCAGGTCGAGTTCACTAATGTAGTGTCCCAGGTCGAGTTCACTAATGTAGTGTCCCAGGTCGAGTTCACTAATGTAGTGTCCCAGGTCCGAGCTTCACTAATGTAGTGTCCCAGGTCGAGTTCACTAATGTAGTGTCCCAGGTCGAGTTCACTAATGTAGTGTCCCAGGTCGAGTTCACTAATGTAGTGTCCCAGGTCGAGTTCACTAATGTAGTGTCCCAGGTCGAGTTCACTAATGTAGTGTCCCAGGTCGAGTTCACTAATGTAGTGTCCCAGGTCGAGTTCACTAATGTAGTGTCCCAGGTCGAGTTCACTAATGTAGTGTCCCAGGTCGAGTTCACTAATGTAGTGTCCCAGGTCGAGTTCACTAATGTAGTGTCCCAGGTCGAGTTCACTAATGTAGTGTCCCAGGTCGAGTTCACTAATGTAGTGTCCCAGGTCGAGTTCACTAATGTAGTGTCCCAGGTCGAGTTCACTAATGTAGTGTCCCAGGTCGAGTTCACTAATGTAGTGTCCCAGGTCGAGTTCACTAATGTAGTGTCCCAGGTCGAGTTCACTAATGTAGTGTCCCAGGTCGAGTTCACTAATGTAGTGTCCCAGGTCGAGTTCACTAATGTAGTGTCCCAGGTCGAGTTCACTAATGTAGTGTCCCAGGTCGAGTTCACTAATGTAGTGTCCCAGGTCGAGTTCACTAATGTAGTGTCCCAGGTCGAGTTCACTAATGTAGTGTCCCAGGTCGAGTTCACTAATGTAGTGTCCCAGGTCGAGTTCACTAATGTAGTGTCCCAGGTCGAGTTCACTAATGTAGTGTCCCAGGTCGAGTTCACTAATGTAGTGTCCCAGGTCGAGTTCACTAATGTAGTGTCCCAGGTCGAGTTCACTAATGTAGTGTCCCAGGTCGAGTTCACTAATGTAGTGTCCCAGGTCGAGTTCACTAATGTAGTGTCCCAGGTCGAGTTCACTAATGTAGTGTCCCAGGTCGAGTTCACTAATGTAGTGTCCCAGGTCGAGTTCACTAATGTAGTGTCCCAGGTCGAGTTCACTAATGTAGTGTCCCAGGTCGAGTTCACTAATGTAGTGTCCCAGGTCGAGTTCACTAATGTAGTGTCCCAGGTCGAGTTCACTAATGTAGTGTCCCAGGTCGAGTTCACTAATGTAGTGTCCCAGGTCGAGTTCACTAATGTAGTGTCCCAGGTCGAGTTCACTAATGTAGTGTCCCAGGTCGAGTTCACTAATGTAGTGTCCCAGGTCGAGTTCACTAATGTAGTGTCCCAGGTCGAGTTCACTAATGTAGTGTCCCAGGTCGAGTTCACTAATGTAGTGTCCCAGGTCGAGTTCACTAATGTAGTGTCCCAGGTCGAGTTCACTAATGTAGTGTCCCAGGTCGAGTTCACTAATGTAGTGTCCCAGGTCGAGTTCACTAATGTAGTGTCCCAGGTCGAGTTCACTAATGTAGTGTCCCAGGTCGAGTTCACTAATGTAGTGTCCCAGGTCGAGTTCACTAATGTAGTGTCCCAGGTCGAGTTCACTAATGTAGTGTCCCAGGTCGAGTTCACTAATGTAGTGTCCCAGGTCGAGTTCACTAATGTAGTGTCCCAGGTCGAGTTCACTAATGTAGTGTCCCAGGTCGAGTTCACTAATGTAGTGTCCCAGGTCGAGTTCACTAATGTAGTGTCCCAGGTCGAGTTCACTAATGTAGTGTCCCAGGTCGAGTTCACTAATGTAGTGTCCCAGGTCGAGTTCACTAATGTAGTGTCCCAGGTCGAGTTCACTAATGTAGTGTCCCAGGTCGAGTTCACTAATGTAGTGTCCCAGGTCGAGTTCACTAATGTAGTGTCCCAGGTCGAGTTCACTAATGTAGTGTCCCAGGTCGAGTTCACTAATGTAGTGTCCCAGGTCGAGTTCACTAATGTAGTGTCCCAGGTCGAGTTCACTAATGTAGTGTCCCAGGTCGAGTTCACTAATGTAGTGTCCCAGGTCGAGTTCACTAATGTAGTGTCCCAGGTCGAGTTCACTAATGTAGTGTCCCAGGTCGAGTTCACTAATGTAGTGTCCCAGGTCGAGTTCACTAATGTAGTGTCCCAGGTCGAGTTCACTAATGTAGTGTCCCAGGTCGAGTTCACTAATGTAGTGTCCCAGGTCGAGTTCACTAATGTAGTGTCCCAGGTCGAGTTCACTAATGTAGTGTCCCAGGTCGAGTTCACTAATGTAGTGTCCCAGGTCGAGTTCACTAATGTAGTGTCCCAGGTCGAGTTCACTAATGTAGTGTCCCAGGTCGAGTTCACTAATGTAGTGTCCCAGGTCGAGTTCACTAATGTAGTGTCCCAGGTCGAGTTCACTAATGTAGTGTCCCAGGTCGAGTTCACTAATGTAGTGTCCCAGGTCGAGTTCACTAATGTAGTGTCCCAGGTCGAGTTCACTAATGTAGTGTCCCAGGTCGAGTTCACTAATGTAGTGTCCCAGGTCGAGTTCACTAATGTAGTGTCCCAGGTCGAGTTCACTAATGTAGTGTCCCAGGTCGAGTTCACTAATGTAGTGTCCCAGGTCGAGTTCACTAATGTAGTGTCCCAGGTCGAGTTCACTAATGTAGTGTCCCAGGTCGAGTTCACTAATGTAGTGTCCCAGGTCGAGTTCACTAATGTAGTGTCCCAGGTCGAGTTCACTAATGTAGTGTCCCAGGTCGAGTTCACTAATGTAGTGTCCCAGGTCGAGTTCACTAATGTAGTGTCCCAGGTCGAGTTCACTAATGTAGTGTCCCAGGTCGAGTTCACTAATGTAGTGTCCCAGGTCGAGTTCACTAATGTAGTGTCCCAGGTCGAGTTCACTAATGTAGTGTCCCAGGTCGAGTTCACTAATGTAGTGTCCCAGGTCGAGTTCACTAATGTAGTGTCCCAGGTCGAGTTCACTAATGTAGTGTCCCAGGTCGAGTTCACTAATGTAGTGTCCCAGGTCGAGTTCACTAATGTAGTGTCCCAGGTCGAGTTCACTAATGTAGTGTCCCAGGTCGAGTTCACTAATGTAGTGTCCCAGGTCGAGTTCACTAATGTAGTGTCCCAGGTCGAGTTCACTAATGTAGTGTCCCAGGTCGAGTTCACTAATGTAGTGTCCCAGGTCGAGTTCACTAATGTAGTGTCCCAGGTCGAGTTCACTAATGTAGTGTCCCAGGTCGAGTTCACTAATGTAGTGTCCCAGGTCGAGTTCACTAATGTAGTGTCCCAGGTCGAGTTCACTAATGTAGTGTCCCAGGTCGAGTTCACTAATGTAGTGTCCCAGGTCGAGTTCACTAATGTAGTGTCCCAGGTCGAGTTCACTAATGTAGTGTCCCAGGTCGAGTTCACTAATGTAGTGTCCCAGGTCGAGTTCACTAATGTAGTGTCCCAGGTCGAGTTCACTAATGTAGTGTCCCAGGTCGAGTTCACTAATGTAGTGTCCCAGGTCGAGTTCACTAATGTAGTGTCCCAGGTCGAGTTCACTAATGTAGTGTCCCAGGTCGAGTTCACTAATGTAGTGTCCCAGGTCGAGTTCACTAATGTAGTGTCCCAGGTCGAGTTCACTGATGTAGTGTCCCAGGTCGAGTTCACTGATGTAGTGTCCCAGGTCGAGTTCACTGATGTAGTGTCCCAGGTCGAGTTCACTGATGTAGTGTCCCAGGTCGAGTTCACTGATGTAGTGTCCCAGGTCGAGTTCACTGATGTAGTGTCCCAGGTCGAGTTCACTGATGTAGTGTCCCAGGTCGAGTTCACTGATGTAGTGTCCCAGGTCGAGTTCACTGATGTAGTGTCCCAGGTCGAGTTCACTGATGTAGTGTCCCAGGTCGAGTTCACTGATGTAGTGTCCTAAGGAATAGATAGGACTGCAGACAGAAGTAGTGCACTATAACCTATATGAAATTCAGATTTGCTATGTGCCAAGTTGCATGTTGGGAGCTGTGGTCTGTCTCGCAGTATCCTCTTGCATGCTGTGTGGCTCCAGAGTCTGCCTGCTCGCTCTCCCTCTCTCTCTCCTATCTGCTCTCTCACTCTTCTTCCTCTCTCTCTCTGCACGCTCTTTCTCTCCCTCTCTTTTCTCTGTGTCTACAATGGTCCTGTGCTGGTCAGTTCTCTTACCAGTGTAATATTTCTCACTCCACAGCGAAGGCACTGAGGACAAGGAGATCGAGACCAAGGATGAATCCTGCGGTATGACATAGTTACTTCTATCATTAACTGCACCGGATATCGATAGCAAATAGGCTGCTTTATATTCTCTTAGTAATTTCTACATGAAGCATTTGATAGTAACTTGGTCCCTATCAGCTACAAACAGTACATACCTTACCATGTTGCACAGCCACACTACAAACAGAACCACCTCAGCATGCACCTGAGCAGCATGAAGACATATCCCTGTCCTTCTAAGTCCTGTGTGGTAATACGTAGTTCCCTGCTATAGATTAAGAGTGGTTAGACTAGGAGACTTGGCGATGTGTGTGTGTCTGTGCTGCTAGGAGGGGAATTCACCCACTGCCCACACATTCAGCCACACTGCCACTCATTCATCTATTCTGCCTGAGGTCTCTGCCTGAGGTCTCTGCCTGTCAGACCAGATTCCCCAGTGGACTGAGGGGTTAAGGCTCCAGGCTGTGTCAGACCCAGGCTCAGCCAGCTAAGTGGGGGAGGGAGCGTGGGAAACAGGCTTTGCCCAGAGGAAATACAGGGAGAGCTGGTTGGATGATATATTACTGTACTATAGGGACGACTGTCAGACAGAGACAGGAGTGGGAGGAAGCTGATATCTCTTCTCTCCCCCTTCAGGTTCAGTGCGTGTGGGCCAGGCTCAGGCTTACAGGCACCTCCTGGTGGTAAATTCTGAGCTCAGGGAGATGACTACTGACCCACAGCACATGACCTTTGACCCCCAGCTCAGGAGCATGCTGCAGTGGGCAGCGGCCTCCATGGCTGACCTGCCCATGGTACAGCTGAGTCCTAGTGGCAGCAGGGGGCTGCAGCAGGTGAGTAACCTTAACCCACGACCAAAGGATTACACACACACACAGTGGTACCTCAGTCTTTACTGCGGTGTGTATTAGTTACTGCTTGCTGAGCTGTGTTCTGTCTGCCCTTCCAGCTGCCTGCGGTGGTCCAGAGGCTGAAGGAGAGGGAGTGGAAGGTGGGAGAGCTGCTCCAAGCCCTGCTGCGTTACTGTGAGGAGACCCAAACCCACACCCCACCCCAGTCTGAACCCAGAGAGGCGGGGAGAGCATCCCACCACACTCCCCTCTTCCAGTGGCTCCTGGAGCACGCTTAGGCTGACTGCACCTCCCCTCCCTCCTTACCTCTCCCCAACACTGCTTACTGTACAGTATATCTGTGAAGCCTGCTACATAGTGAGCACTACCTGTTAAACTAAACCCTATGAAGATTCCCATCACTTCTCAGTGATGTGCAGCGTACCTGCCAAACCCCCAATCTAGCCTCCTCGTACCGTGGATCCTGTCCCTTATAGGGCTGTACCCCCATCATTACCCAGAGGGCGCTATTAAAAACAGCTATTCTTATTATTGTGTGCGTGCGTGGGCATATTGCATGCCGTGACTGAAAGCAATGGTGTATTTTCTTCTCTTTTCTCTGGTTTTGTTGTGGTTGTTTTTAAAGGGATTCTTCTGGATTTTCTATTCCCTCAGTCAGATGAACACCCGGATAGCATTGGCGCAATGACTGGGAGTCTATGGTGTCTACTAGCATGCCAGCAGTTACCTATAGACTTCCACACATTGTGCTAACGCTAGTTAGCAATTGCACTAACACTAGTTAGCAACTTTCAAACTGCACGCAAAGGCATATCCGGTATCCATTGGTTTACCTGACTCTTCATTGCCGAAATCTCAAAGTATCCCTTTAATATTGGTCTGTATATCAAGTGTTGATTAGTGTGCTGTCGTTGACGACTGGCTTTGTTAAAGCGCTCCTACCCTGGTGCTACAGAGAGTAACTTTAACCTCTGTTACAGACAGTAACCTTCTGTTACAGTGGGAAGGCGAGAGAGTAACCTTAAACTCTGTTACAGACAGTAACCTTCTGTTACAGTGGGAGGGCGAGAGAGTAACCTTAACCTCTGTTACAGGGGGAGAGCGAGAGAGTAACCTTAACCTCTGTTACAGGGGGAGAGCGAGAGAGTAACCTTAACCTCTGTTACAGGGGGAGAGCGAGAGAGTAACCTTAACCTCTGTTACAGGGGGAGAGCGAGAGAGTAACCTTAACCCCTGTTACACAGAGAAAGGGAAACCTGACAGACGTACGGAGACAGAGGGGGGGGGGGCCTGAACCGTGTTAGATTGAGAGCTAGGGGTAGAGAAATGTCAGTGAAAGGGAGAGGAGGGAGAAAGAGATGAAGTGAAAGTGTTTTCTGTTCGGGAATCCCCATAGCTGCCAGATGTCATCACCTTAGCTCTCCTCTGTGGTGGTGTTTCCACAACGACACACACATGAATACACATGCCTACATGAATACACTCGCTCACATGAATACACATACACTCACATGAATACCCTCACATGAATGCACATGCTCACATGAATATGCACACATGAATACACATACACGCACATGAATACACTCACATGAATACACGCACATGAATACACATACACGCACATGAATGCACACACTCACATGAATACACCCACTCACATGAATACATTCACATGAATACATTCACATGAATACACACACACACACACACACACACACACACACATGAATACACATACACTCACATGAATACACACATGAATACACATACACTCACGTGAATACACATACACTCACATGAATACACATGCTCACATGAATACACATACACTCACATGAATACAAGTGCATGTTGATTCTAACCCCCTTCACGATATGTATAACTGAGTTTAAGATCAAATGTCCTTTGAAAAGATAATTGTTTACAACATATGAGTGGCCTCAATATAATGGGTCACATTACATGATATAATATCTACGTGTCTACCATGTTCTAAGTGTAAAACACACAATGAACCTAGCAGCAGACTTGTTTATCAAACATTTTATTTGTAAAGGATGTTACTAAGATTTAAGATTTGAATTGAAATATGAGAAACTGCTCTATTATATGAAGGAAGCCTTGATTATCAGTCAGCTGTATGTTGCCATTAGCTACAGTAGAGACTTCCTACTATAGAGTGTGTGCTTTATCCATGTGATGCGCTGGTTATCTAGAAGGGCCTTGTCCACTGCTGGGAACGTCCTATGACACACACACACAGTACATGTCCTAATTAAAGACATGTTCTCAGTCTGCACCTCTCAACCACAACTGATCGGTTTATAGCTCAGCGCACACACACAGTTTAGGGAATCTGACCCCCGCAACTTCCCTCTCTTACCCCCAACACAGAAACACACACACAGTTTAGGGAATCTGACCCCCGCAACTTCCCTCTCTTACCCCCAACACAGAAACACACACACAGTTTAGGGAATCTGACCCCCGCAACTTCCCTCTCTTACCCCCAACACAGAAACACACACACAGCTTAAGGAATCTGACCCCCGCAACTTCCCCGCAACTTCCCTCTCTTACCCCCAACACAGAAACACACACACAGCTTAGGGAATCTGACTCCCGCAACTTCCCTCTCTTACCCCCAACACAGAAACACACACACAGCTTAGGGAATCTGACCCCCGCAACTTCCCTCTCTTACCCCCAACACAGAAACACACACACAGTTTAGGGAATCTGACCCCCGCAACTTCCCTCTCTTACCCCCAACACAGAAACACACACACAGCTTAGGGAATCTGACCCCCGCAACTTCCCTCTCTTACCCCCAACACAGAAACACACACACAGTTTAGGGAATCTGACCCCCGCAACTTCCCTCTCTTACCCCCAACACAGAAACACACACACAGCTTAAGGAATCTGACCCCCGCAACTTCCCTCTCTTACCCCCAACACAGAAACACACACACAGCTTAGGGAATCTGACTCCCGCAACTTCCCTCTCTTACCCCCAACACAGAAACACACACACAGCTTAGGGAATCTGACCCCCGCAACTTCCCTCTCTTACCCCCAACACAGAAACACACACACAGTTTAGGGAATCTGACCCCCGCAACTTCCCTCTCTTACCCCCAACACAGAAACACACACACAGCTTAGGGAATCTGACCCCCGCAACTTCCCTCTCTTACCCCCAACACAGAAACACACACACAGCTTAGGGAATCTGACCCCCGCAACTTCCCTCTCTTACCCCCAACACAGAAACACACACACACAGCTTAGGGAATCTGACCCCCGCAACTTCCCTCTCTTACCCCCAACACAGAAACACACACACACAGCTTAGGGAATCTGACCCCCGCAACTTCCCTCTCCTACCCCCAACACAGAAACACACACACAGCTTAGGGAATCTGACCCCCGCAACTTCCCTCTCTTACCCCCAACACAGAAACACACACACAGCTTAGGGAATCTGACCCCCGCAACTTCCCTCTCTTACCCCCAACACAGAAACACACACACAGCTTAGGGAATCTGACCCCCGCAACTTCCCTCTCTTACCCCCAACACAGAAACACACACACAGCTTAGGGAATCTGACCCCTGCAACTTCCCTCTCTTACCCCCAACACAGAAACACACACACAGCTTAGGGAATCTGACCCCCACAACTTCCCTCTCTTACCCCCAACACAGAAACACACACAAAGCTTAGGGAATCTGACCCCCACAACTTCCCTCTCTTACCCCCAACACAGAAACACACACACAGCTTAGGGAATCTGACCCCCACAACTTCCCTCTCTTACCCCCAACACAGAAACACACACACAGTTTAGGGAATCTGACCCCCGCAACTTCCCTCTCTTACCCCCAACACAGAAACACACACACAGTTTAGGGAATCTGACCCCCGCAACTTCCCCGCAACTTCCCTCTCTTACCCCCAACACAGAAACACACACACAGCTTAGGGAATCTGACTCCCGCAACTTCCCGCAACTTCCCTCTCTTACCCCCAACACAGAAACACACACACAGCTTAGGGAATCTGACCCCCGCAACTTCCCTCTCTTACCCCCAACACAGAAACACACACACAGCTTAGGGAATCTGACCCCCGCAACTTCCCTCTCTTACCCCCAACACAGAAACACACACACAGCTTAGGGAATCTGACCCCTGCAACTTCCCTCTCTTACCCCCAACACAGAAACACACACACAGCTTAGGGAATCTGACCCCTGCAACTTCCCTCTCTTACCCCCAACACAGAAACACACACACAGCTTAGGGAATCTGACCCCTGCAACTTCCCTCTCTTACCCCCAACACAGAAACACACACAAAGCTTAGGGAATCTGACCCCCACAACTTCCCTCTCTTACCCCCAACACAGAAACACACACAAAGCTTAGGGAATCTGACCCCCACAACTTCCCTCTCTTACCCCCAACACAGAAACACACACACAGCTTAGGGAATCTGACCCCAACAACTTCCCTCTCTTACCCCCAACACAGAAACACACACACACAGTTTAGGGAATCTTACCCCCAACACAGAAACACACACACAGCTTAGGGAATCTGACCCCCGCAATTTCCCCGCAACTTCCCTCTCTTACCCCCAACACAGAAACACACACACAGCTTAGGGAATCTGACTCCCGCAACTTCCCTCTCTTACCCCCAACACAGAAACACACACACAGCTTAGGGAATCTGACCCCCGCAACTTCCCTCTCTTACCCCCAACACAGAAACACACACAAAGCTTAGGGAATCTGACCCCCACAACTTCCCTCTCTTACCCCCAACACAGAAACACACACACAGTTTAGGGAATCTGACCCCCGCAACTTCCCTCTCTTACCCCCAACATAGAACCACACACACACACACATCCGGCACTACTCCTGCTATGAATGCACTTTTAGGGAGGTGAGGTGAGGATGGGCATTCCCACTCTGGTTGCCCCAGGCTTCTGCCTCCTTAAAGATGATACCACAACTTGATGACACTTCTGAGTGAGTGGCCCCATATCCTGTTAAGGTTAACCTTAATCACACACAGTCAGTCAACCACAGTAGCCAACACACACACAGACCCTAAAGGAATTTCTGGCGTTGTGACACGCTGTGATGATGATTTGTATTATTAAGGGAATTTCAGACAATGTGAAATTATGGGGATATTGACCATGATGTGGCATCTCTACGCTGTATTATAAACTGGGTGGTTCAAGCCCTGAATGCTGATTGGCTGACAGTCCATATACCACGGGTATGACAAAGGGTTTCTTTTTATTGTTCGAATTATGTTTTTTAACCAGTTTATAATTGCAATATGGCACATCGGGGGTTTGTTGTTTATGGCCAATATACCACGGCTAAGGGCTGTATCCAAGCACTCTGCGTTGCGCCTTTCCTAAGAACAGCCCTTAGCCGTGGTATATTGGCCTTATACCACACCCCTCATGCCTTATTGCTTAAATATACCATGGCCTGCATGCCCACATTGAACCGTTGAGTTTGCATGGCTGTTCTGCTGCTGATGTCACTGTAACAACAAACAGATTCTAGTTCATTAACCCTTTGAGGAGGGAGATCTTAGAACACTCTCAGTATTATATTATGACATTTCAATGATTGCATTAGCAGGCCTTTGTGCTGTGATCAATTACAACCAGTATGCCTGTACGTACTCCTGAAATGGTTAATTTCTATATTTCTGCACTGTACTATAGCTACACCATCAGCAGAGCCATTCTGTGTTTAGTAGCAGCATGGCCTGATCCTCATGCTCTTCATCACTTGAATATTATTATATTGACATGCCTGTCCTTGAACGAGCCCCAATGACACTTCAGCTGTGCAATATCCCCTGGTAAAACTCTCCGACAGCATACAGTATAGACTCCACGTTGTCAAACTCCCTGACAGCATACAGTATAGACTCCACGTTGTCAAACTCCCTGACAGCATACAGTATAGACTCCACGTTGTCAAACTCCCTGACAGCATACAGTATAGACTCCACGTTGTCAAACTCCCTGACAGCATACAGTATAGACTCCACGTTGTCAAACTCCGACAGCATACAGTATAGACTCCACGTTGTCAAACTCCGACAGCATACAGTATAGACTCCACGTTGTCAAACTCCCTGACAGCATACAGTATAGACTCCACGTTGTCAAACTCCGACAGCATACAGTATAGACTCCACGTTGTCAAACTCCCTGACAGCATACAGTATAGACTCCACGTTGTCAAACTCCCTGACAGCATACAGTATAGACTCCACGTTGTCAAACTCCGACAGCATACAGTATAGACTCCACGTTGTCAAACTCCCTGACAGCATACAGTATAGACTCCACGTTGTCAAACTCCGACAGCATACAGTATAGACTCCACATTGTCAAACTCCCTGACAGCATACAGTATAGACTCCACGTTGTCAAACTCCCTGACAGCATACAGTATAGACTCCACGTTGTCAAACTCCCTGACAGCATACAGTATAGACTCCACGTTGTCAAACTCCCTGACAGCATACAGTATAGACTCCACGTTGTCAAACTCCGACAGCATACAGTATAGACTCCACGTTGTCAAACTCTGACAGCATACAGTATGGACTCCACGTTGTCAAACTCCCTGACAGCATACAGTATAGACTCCACGTTGTCAAACTCCGACAGCATACAGTATAGACTCCACATTGTCAAACTCCCTGACAGCATACAGTATAGACTCCACGTTGTCAAACTCCGACAGCATACAGTATAGACTCCACGTTGTCAAACTCCCTGACAGCATACAGTATAGACTCCATGTTGTCAAACTCCGACAGCATACAGTATAGACTCCACATTGTCAAACTCCCTGACAGCATACAGTATAGACTCCACGTTGTCAAACTCCCTGACAGCATACAGTATAGACTCCACGTTGTCAAACTCCCTGACAGCATACAGTATAGACTCCACGTTGTCAAACTCCCTGACAGCATACAGTATAGACTCCACGTTGTCAAACTCCGACAGCATACAGTATAGACTCCACGTTGTCAAACTCCCTGACAGCATACAGTATAGACTCCACGTTGTCAAACTCCCTGACAGCATACAGTATAGACTCCACGTTGTCAAACTCCGACAGCATACAGTATAGACTCCACGTTGTCAAACTCCGACAGCATACAGTATAGACTCCACGTTGTCAAACTCCGACAGCATACAGTATAGACTCCACGTTGTCAAACTCCCTGACAGTATAGACTCCACGTTGTCAAACTCCGACAGCATACAGTATAGACTCCACGTTGTCAAACTCCCTGACAGCATACAGTATAGACTCCACGTTGTCAAACTCCCTGACAGCATACAGTATAGACTCCACGTTGTCAAACTCCCTGACAGCATACAGTATAGACTCCACGTTGTCAAACTCCCTGACAGCATACAGTATAGACTCCACGTTGTCAAACTCCGACAGCATACAGTATAGACTCCACGTTGTCAAACTCTGACAGCATACAGTATAGACTCCACGTTGTCAAACTCCCTGACAGCATACAGTATAGACTCCACGTTGTCAAACTCCCTGACAGCATACAGTATAGACTCCACGTTGTCAAACTCCGACAGCATACAGTATAGACTCTACGTTGTCAAACTCCGACAGCATACAGTATAGACTCCACGTTGTCAAACTCCGACAGCATACAGTATAAACTCCACGTTGTCAAACTCCCTGACAGCATACAGTATAGACTCCACGTTGTCAAACTCCGACAGCATACAGTATAGACTCCACGTTGTCAAACTCCCTGACAGCATACAGTATAGACTCCACGTTGTCAAACTCCCTGACAGCATACAGTATAGACTCCACATTGTCAAACTCCCTGACAGCATACAGTATAGACTCCACGTTGTCAAACTCCGACAGCATACAGTATAGACTCCACGTTGTCAAACTCCGACAGCATACAGTATAGACTCCACGTTGTCAAACTCCCTGACAGCATACAGTATAGACTCCACGTTGTCAAATTCCGACAGCATACAGTATAGACTCCACGTTGTCAAACTCCGACAGCATACAGTATAGACTCCACGTTGTCAAACTCCCTGACAGCATACAGTATAGACTCCACGTTGTCAAACTCCCTGACAGCATACAGTATAGACTCCACGTTGTCAAACTCCGACAGCATACAGTATAGACTCCACGTTGTCAAACTCCCTGACAGCATACAGTATAGACTCCACGTTGTCAAACTCCCTGACAGCATACAGTACAATAGTAGGCCACTGCTGATGCCTTATGTATTAACACTGATTCTCTGAGCTGCCAAATGTTGCTGATCCATGTGAAATATGAAGGAAATGTTTCACATTGTTTATAACCTTAACGTATCAGAACACTTAATCAAAAGTACTTTAATAGTTGTAGTAAAAAAAGCACATTCCCAAAATGTATAGGGGAAACGTAGGTATTAATAGGAGAAAATCTATGTAATCAAAGAGGAATGTATGGAGGAGAGAGTATATAGAACCTGTAAGAGTAAGCCAACTATGCCACATTATAATAACACCGTTTGCAGAGTCTGAGGGGGATTGTAATATGTTGAGTTTGTAAACATATAGACAGCTCATCTGTCGGGCCCTCCTGTATCGATCACTGTACCTGTACATTCCTATGTTTTCCTTCACAGGCCACCTGTCTGGCCGCCTGCCTGCCGCTATGTGTTATTTAAAGCTGAATGTGCGTCTGCAGAGAAATGACTCCACAGTATCAGATGTACTATCAGGTGTAAAGTCTGTTTTGTTACTGTCAGTGTTGCAGTGTTACTATCATCCTGTCTTGCACAGCAGAAGGCAACCTGTGTTTACGCGATCCTGTATTTTTACCTGTTCTTTGTAAAATCTTGTCAATTAAGATATTTAATGCTAATTTATGTAAGTTATAACAGTGAGTACACTACTAGTCCCCTTCTAGTGACATTGCTAAAAAAGCTCACATTCTAAGCTTGACGTCGAAGCACTATTTGTAATTGTTTAAGCTGTGTGTAACAATAAAGCTTTTTCATGTGCTCTGATATTCTGATTCTGCCTAATTACCTACCTAGTATACAGATTTGTTTGTGTGATGTAGAGAATGTTGTCACTTATAGGTTATGCTGGAAATCATTAAGGTTGACTCTGTAAGACGTGCTTTTGGTCTTGCATACACCTCGTCCAGGTGTTTTGGGATTATTTTGGAGTGGGGGGATGCTTTTTCTCAGAACTGCCATTCAAACAAGCAGTCACTTCACTTGCATCATGTCAATGGTGGTACCACATAAACGGATCATTTGTAACTCTAAGAGGAAACAGTGAGATTCCTTAACGAAGCCAAACTCTTCTGTTCCTGACCAGTGTTTTTCATACGTGTTTATTCATCCATGCTGCCACACAGACAGCCATTGTTGGTACTGTATGTAATTACACATGGTTTCCCTCCCATCCATATGTCTGTAATTAGGCATTAGTGTTACAGCACAATGCTGAGGGCCTGTCAGTGTGCTGTTCTGCCCCAGAGGCCTGAGATGAATGGTAGCTACTGTCTGTCTTTCTGACAGGAGGAGAGAGAAAGCGAATTGCAGGCTTATCACTGTGATACACAAGCTTTGGAATGTGACAGAGAGGCACATCTCTGCCAGTCAGAGAAGCCTGGATTTTCAAGTGGGACCAAGTGAATGAACTTGCGCTGCAATGAGGACTTCCATATCTTTATCATAGTCTGTCAACACCTCATGTTATAGGGTGTGCGCTCTTATTTGATCATGGACATCGGACTCCTCCTCAGGGCCTGAGCGGCGCATGTGCAACCAACTGAGCTATTGGAACCACAAAGTTCTGTTAGTCAGCGCCTCACCCTCTCGGGTGCGTATTCAGTATTCTGTTATTTACATTATTGACATCTGACTCTCAGGCTGTGACTGGTGTGGTCTGCCTCTGACGTCAGACGGGCTGGGCCCAGGTCTGGAATCCACCCCTGGGTCGGCCGTGATTCAACAGGCCAGTGACATCACTTCCCTCCCTACACCAACAAACGGCAAGGTTGTGGGGAGAAGACCACTGGAGAGGAGGAGGGGGGTTTAAGTCAGGCCTATGGAATCCATTACATACGGGCTCAAGGCTTTGTGTCTGTGAGGGGAACTCCAGCTACATCATCTATTCATATTTTTTTTAAATCTATTTTCCTTTATTATTTTCCAGTAACCCTACTACCCCTCCCCGAATTGGAGTAAACTAATGAACAATAACACTTAGGCTTTTACTTTCAGCTTATATACATTTTACGGACACAATGTATTTTACAATAGTTTTGTTTTTACTCCTATCCCTCAACCCCTCCCATCTATTTCTGAAGACCATCCAGTTCTATTTGCCATATTTTTAATTGCTGTTTCACAAAAGTTCTGAACCTATATACATTTTATGGACACAGTATATTTTACATGAGTTATCTTATTAGCCTAGTGGTTAGAGCGTTGGGCCAGTAACCGAAAGGTTGCTAGATCGAATCCCCGAGCTGACAAGGTAAAAATCTGTTGTTCTGCCCCTGAACAAGGCAATTAACCCACTGTTCCTAGGCCATCATTGTAAATACGAATTTGTTCTTAACTGACTCACCTAGTTAAATAAAGGTTAAATAAAAAAAAAATTGTCCCACCCTTCAGCTCCACTCAACCCCTCCCATCTCTCTCTTATCCATATTGGATTTCTATTTGCCATATTTTAACTGAGCTGTGATGTTTTACAAAAGTTCTGAACCTTTCTATTCTCATAGTTTCTACAGATTGTAAATTAAATAAACATTTTTGCTAAAAGTATTATGTTATTGATTGATTGACTGACTTTTCAAATCACCCAGTATTGCTATCTGCAGCATTAGCTCCAGGTAAATGTTGCAATTCTTCAGCCATTCCTGGACCTGCAACCAAAAACAAACTACATATGGACAGTAACAAAACAAATTATCTAATGATTGTCTCTTCGCAGAAAAATTTGCGGAGCTGGGATGGTTGTATCCCCAATATAACATATTGGTTGCAAATTCTAAGTTTTGAATCAGGTGTTGTTTTTATCAGTTCATTAGCCATGTAACATGGAATCGGTACATCGAAAATCTCTTCCCAACTATTTTGCAAAATGTAGCTGCCAATTTTTTTTGTTCCTTAAATTAAACTGGTATACTTTATTTGTCATCATTTTCTTTAACCAAGTTTGGTAGTTAATGCAGGGCCAACAGACAAGTTCTTTACATTTTCCCCCTTCTGCTTGCCTCTTCCATTTTTGCGGTAATGCTGCAATTAGTTGGTTGTAATTTTGGGTAGAGCAGTAATTTCCATATTTTTGTTAGCAACATGTGTGACAACTCCACCAATCCTATTTGTGATATCATTATTATATCAAGATTATACTTATTTTATTTATTTGAAAAATGTTTTTTTTTTATCAGTTAGTACATTTGAGTTTAAACACACTTTGTTGTATTATTTGTTCTGTCTTTTCTGGTGGATTAAACTGAAATTGCAACCAACTTTATATGGCTATTTTTAAAAATATAGATATTTTGGAGATTATTTCATATTCAAATAACCGAGTGAGAGGTTGTAATCTGAATAAAGGGGAAAAGGCCATTCTTGAACATGTGGTGAGACGTTCTTACTAATCTGCTAGAGAACCAGTTTGAACTTTTGTATGACTGATATGACTGGCTTCTAGTGAGAGGTCTAATGCTTTAATATTTTATCATTTCTGCCCTCTGAATTCATATTCATTATATAAATAGGCCCATTTAATTTTGTCTGGCTTGCCGTTCCAAATAAAATGGTTTTAAAAATTTGATTTAAAAAACAGATCACTAGGTGTAGACAAGACCATAAGCAAATAGGTCAAATGGGATATGACTAAAGAGTTAATCAGGGTGATTTTTCAACAAATAGACAGGTACAGTGCATTCAGAAAGTATTCAGACCCTTTGACTTTTTCCACATTTTATTACATTACAGCCTTATTCTAAAATGGATTAAAAAGACATCTAAAATCTCAATCTACACACAATACCCCTGATAAAAGCAAAAGCATTTTTTTTATTTTATAAATAAACTGAAACATAAATATTCAGATCCTTTTCAAATTACTTTGTTGAAGCAGCTTTGGCAGTGATTACAGCCTTGAGTCTTCTTGGGTATGACGCTTCAAGCTTGACACAACTGTATTTGTGGACTTTCTCCCAGTCTTCTCTGCAGATCCTGTCAAGCTCTGTCAGGTTGGGTGGGGAGCGTCACTGCACAGCTATTTTCAGGTCTCTCCAGAGATGTTGGGTTCAAGTCCGGGCTCTGGTTGGGCCACTTAAGGACATTCAGAGACTTGTCCCAAAGCCACTCCTGCGTTGTCTTGGCTGTGTGCTTAGGGTTATTGTCCTGTTGGAAGGTGAACCTTCGCCCCCTGAGGTCCTGAGTGCTCTGGAGCAAGTTTTATGCTGTAATAGACTATGTGCCGGGGGGTTAGGGTCAGTCTGTTATATCTGGTGTAATTCTCCTGTCTTATCCGGTGTCCTGTGTGAATTTAAGTATCCTCCCTCAAATTCTCTCTCTGCCCTCCCGGAGGACCTGAGCCCTGGGACCATGCCTCAGGACTACCTGGGCTGATGACTCCTTGCTGTCCCCAGTCCACCTGGTCGTGCTGTTGCTCCAGTTTGAACTATTCTGCCTGCGGCTATGGAACCCTGACCTGTTCACCGGACGTGCTACCTTGTCCCAGACCTGCTGTTTTCAACTTTCTCTCTACTGCACCTGCTGTTTCGACCTCTGAATGTCCGGCTATGAAAAGCCAAGTGACATTTACTCCTGATGTACTGACCAGTTGCACCCTCTACAACCACTGTGATTATTATTAGATCCTGCTGGTCATCTATGAACGTTTGAACTTCTTGGAGAACAATCTGGACTTAATGGCCATGTACTGTTATCTCCACCCGGCACAGCCAGAAGAGGACTAGCCACCCCTCAGAGACTGGTTCCTCTCTAGGTTTCTTCCTAGCCACCGAGCTTATACATCTGCATTGTTTGCTGTTTGGGGTTTTAGGCTGGGTTTCTGTATAGCACTTTGACATCTGTTGATGTAAAAAGGGCTTTATAAATACATTTGATTGATTGATTGTTTTTATCAAGGATCTCTGTACTTTGCTCCATTCATCTTTCCCTCGATCCTGACCAGTCTCCCAGTCCCTGCCTCTGAAAAACATCCCCAAAGCATGATTCTGCCAACACCATGCTTCACCGTAGGGATGGTGCCACGTTTCCTCCAGACGTGACGTTTTGATATTCAGGCCAAAGAGTTCAATCTTGGTTTCATCAGACCAGAGCATCTTGTTTCTCTTGGTCAGAGTCCTTTTGGCGAACTCCAAGCGGCATGTCATGTGCCTTTTACTGAGGAGTGGCTCCCGGCTGGTACTCTACCATAAAGGCCTGATTGGTAGAGTGCTGAAGAAATGGTTGTCCTTCTGGACAGTTCTCCCATCTCCACAGATGAACTCTGGAGCTCTGTCATAGTGACCATCGGGTTCTTGGTCACCTCCCTGACCAAGGCCCTTCTCCCCGATTGCGCAGTTTGGCCAGGTGGCCAGCTCCAGGAAGAGTCTTGGTGGTTCCAAACGTGTTCCATTTAAGAATGATGGAGGCCACTGTGTTCTTGGAGACCTTCAGTGTTGCAGAATTATTTTGTTACCCATCCCCAGATCTGTGCCTCGACGCAATCCTATTTCGGAGCTCTACGGGCAATTCCTTCAACCTCATGGCTTGGTTCTTTCTCTGACATGCACTGTCAACTGTGGGACCTTATATAGACAGATGTGTGCCTTTCCAAATCATGTCCAATCAACTGAATTTACCACAGGTGGACTGCAATCAAGTTGTAGAAACATCTCAAAGATGATCAACGGAAACAGGATGCACCTGAGCTCAATTTCAATTCTCATGGCAAAGGGTCTGAATACTTATGTAAATAAGGTATGTTTTTTATATTTTATTAACTAGCAAACATTTCTAAAAACCTGTTATCGCTTTGTCATTATGGGGTATTGTGTGTAGATTGATTACGAAATTGTTTTTTAAAAATCCATTTTAGAATAAGGCTGTAACGTAACAAAGTGGAAAAGGTCAAGGAGTCTGAATACTTTCCAAATGCACTGTATTTTCCTTTCCACGGAAGCATAATCTATTCTACACCAGGCCTCTGTTCACCCTCGCTCTGTTCAAGAAAATACCTTTCTGTTATTCTTGTGTGGGTGGAGTTTTTGTCTTGATAATTCAGTGTGGGTGTTTCGTTAATTAGGGAACTCAGAAAGGCTGGGGAGTTTGTGGGTGACCTGTGTTCTCTACAGGGGGAAAAACGTGGCAGATCACATTGGAAGCATTTTCTGCAAATCAAATAGATTCATATCCTTTCTGGGTTTAATAAATCTATGAAGGTTTTATGGTTAACAGACCACTTCACTTATGTAACAGCATCATAGCTCTGTTTTGCTGGGGCCACATTAAGAACTTATCTTCTTACAAGGTCATCTAAATGTTTATATGAAAATGATTATTGATGGTGTGATAAATTATGTCATACATATTTACATGAGTCTCCTTTAATCATGTTGACTTAATGACTGTTGGAGCAGAGATGAAACATCCTAATGAGCGACCCCCGAGTCACCACTCATCTTTCAACACATGAAGAGAACAATGCCCACCACTCCTCAGTGTTAGTAATTGTTTATCAGTGAGAACACTTACAAATTCAAACTGTTTTATCTGATTTCAGGAGTGACCACAGAACATTGTTTTAGAGTTGCCTACAGAGTCGATAGTAGTCGTGGTAACCAGGAAGTCTTCAGAGTTCAGAGAGTGCGACGGTGAGTGTGTGTGTTGTCACATTCAAAACAACCGGTAACATGAAAATCCCCGACTTCAGTGCTTTCAAGACAACTGGGAAGTCGGGAACAAATGAGCTCCAACTGGGAATAATCGCTTTGAACTGTCATCCAACTCGGAATTCCAAGTTGGGAACTCGGGCATCTTTCTAGAGCTCTGACTTTCTGCCCGGAAGATCACTGACTTCATGATTTGACTTTGTTTTTTTACAGAGTTCCCAGATGTCTTGAAAGCACCATACGTGTGTGTTGTTTGTGTTCAGGGCAGTTCCGTATGGAAACGAGCTGCAGCTCTCTCACAGCCCCAACGACGAACACGACCTGACCCTGGTTACTATGGAAACCACCAACACCTGGGGAGAGAGATGAAAGAAAACAGAGGGAAATAAGAGGTCTGGTTAGAGGAGCAGCTGACTATGTTAAAAGGAGGGAATGACGAGAAAGTGTTTATCACCGTATGAACGGATGAGATGAGAAAGAGAAGACCTTTGGCGGAAGGGGAAATATCTCTGTCTAGTGGGCCTGTTCGTGTTTTCCCTTGACCAGTGACTGAAACCCATGTTTTGACTAGGGTGACTGAAAACAGCAGATGGGAAGGGATAATAATTCAGTTTCACGAATTGTCTGTTCCTTTCCTCTGATCAACCTACACAGTATGCGCCAATGATGCCAAGCCTGACTCAGCGTGTGTGTGTTTGCGTGTTTGCATCCATGCGTGCTTGGTAAATGTGTTTTTGTTTTAAAAAAAGGGATACCCCTCAACAACTCACCTTTTTCCATGACATCAGGCCACTATCACATTCCCCGCACATCCCAAACACACACACACACACTTTGTGCATTACACACACATCACAGCCATATCATATCTCCAGGGTTGTAGTGTTTGAAGTGACCACAGAGAGGAAGGAGAGGTTAGGTTCAGAGGTTTTGTGAGGGAGATTGATGTCATTGTTGATCCTGCCCCAGTGTTGTACCTCCCAGATTCTGAAGAGCAGGCTACTGTAGTGGAGCTGGAACTGGCCTGGCAGCAGACATCCTATTGTCTGAATTAATGTTTCACCAGAGAGATGTGGTTTGAAGATGAACGGCACTAAGGAGGTCAACTAAAAAATCCAAAACTACAAACACACAGAACATGACTCCTCACATCCCTCCAGTCAGTAACAGCCTCTCACATATCTTTCTCTGTCTCTCTCCGTTTCTGTTTTCTCTCTCTTTGTTTCTCTCTCACAGTTCACACAGAGCAGCAGGTGATCGGTCACTTGCCATAAGCAGTCGTAATATACTATGGCAGGTTATGACAATTGGCCAAACATAGTGACACAGGCAGTAGTTTAGATCGATGTTTGCTGTAGTTACTGTAGCTAGCTTATGGGTTCACTATTGTTAGTGTTACAGTTGAAGCACAGTGTGACCAATTCACACAGGCAGGAAACCGTCAGAGGGGAGAGAGGGATGAGGGAGTAGTAAAATGGAGAGATGAAGAGGCAGATGAAAGAAGTGATGTAATGCAGGGGTCCTGGTGAAGCAAAGACCGGCTGTGTTTATGTCATGTTGACAGGCGAATCACAGAAGAGATAATGTTTACCACACACACACACACACACACACACATACACACACACACAACTACTTCAGTAAGATAATTAGAGGCTGGGCAGCCCTCAGACCCACAGCATTCTTCAGCTGAGATGCATTTCTCTTGGTGTGTTTTCATGTTTTTTGTTTTTGCAGGCAAATGTGTGTGTTGTAGACATTCAGATTTCTCAACCAGAGGTCATTCAGAGGGCAGTAGATGGCTGCCTCCCCTACACACACACTCACTTTCTACACACACATACACACCCTGATGGAAGTCATGGTCATGGTGTGATACTGCTCTCTTGAAACGTTTTGTCCCACGGTAGGAAACCCTACCAGCAGCATTAATACTGAAACATCATTAGTAAATAAACAGTGAATGTGATTCTGATGCCATGTTTGTATCTCCACCAGGGGACTGTGTTTCAATCCACAACCCACTGTCTGCTCTAATAATGTTCTGCATTCACCACCCCAACTCACCCACTCATAAACCCGCCCACAATCTAAACTATACTGAACAAAAATGTAAAACGCAACATGTCAAGTGTTGGTCCCATGTTTCATGAGCTGAAATAAAAGATCCCAGAAATGTTCCATACGCACAAAAAGCTTATTTCTCTCAAATTGTGTGCACAAATTTGTTTACATCCCTGTTATTGAGCATTTATCCTTTGCTAAATAATCCATCCACCTGACAGATGTGGCATATCAAGAAGCTGATTTAACAGCATGATCATTACAGGTGCACCTTGTGCTGGGGACAATAAAAGGCCACTCTAAAATGTGCAGTTTTGTCACACTACAGAATGCCACAGATGTCTCAAGTTGAGGGAGTATTCAATTAGCATGCTGACTGCAGGAATGTCCACCAGAGCATTTAATATGTATTTCTCTACCATAAGCCACCTTCAACGTCATTTGAAGAATTTGTCAGTACGTCCAAGCGGTCTCACAACCGCAGACCATGTGTAACCACGCCAGCCCAGGACCTCCACATCCGACTTCTTCACTTGTGGGATCGTCTGAGACCAGCCACCCAGACAGCTGCTGATAACTGTGGGTTTACAGAACCGAAGAATTTACTGCACAAACTGTCACAAACCATTTCAGGGAAGCTCATCTACATGCTCATCATCCTCACCATGGTCTTGACCTGACTGCAGTTCGGTGTCGTAACTAACTTCAGTAGCCAAATGCTCAACTTCAATGGCCACTGGCACGCTGGGGAAGTGTGCTCTTCACGGTTAAATCCCGGTTTCAACTGTACCGGGCAGATGACAGACAGCGTGTATGGCATTGTGTGGGTGAGTGGTTTGCTGATGTCAACATTGTGAACAGAGTGCCCGGTACATGACATCAATCTCCCTCCCTAAACCTCTTAACCTAACCTCTTCTTCCTCTCTGTGGTCACTTCAAACACCACAGCCCTGGAGATATGATACAGTGTTAAGGTTAAATAAAATACATTTAAATACATTTTTGCGGTGGGGTTATAGTATGGGCAGGCATAAGCTATGGACAATGAACACAATTGCATTTTAATCGGTGGCAATTTGAATGCACAGAGATATCGTAACGAGTTCCTGAGGTCCATTGTCGTAAAGATCTGTACACAATTCCTGGAAGCAGAACATGTCCCAGTTCTTCCATGGCCTGCATACTCACTAGACATGTCACCCATTGAGCATGTTTGGGATGCTCTGGATCAACATGTACGACTGCGTGGTCCAGTTCCCGCCAACATCCAGCAACTTCGCACAGCCATTGAAGAGGAGTGGGCCAACATTCCACAGTCCACAATCAACAGCCTGGTCAACTAGCTCTATACAAAGGAGATGTGTTGCGCAGCATTTGGCAAGTGGTGGTCACACCAAATACTGACTGGTTTTCTGATCCACGCCCCTACTTTTTTTAAAGGTCTCTGTGACAAACCGATGCATACAGTGGGGAAAAAAAGTATTTAGTCAGCCACCAATTGTGCAAGTTCTCCCACTTAAAAAGATGAGAGGCCTGTAATTTTCATCATAGGTACACTTCAACTATGACAGACAAAATGAGGGAATAAAATCCAGAAAATCACATTGTAAGATTTTTAATTAATTTATTAGCAAATTATGGTGGAAAATAAGTATTTGGTCAATAACAAAAGTTTATCTCAATACTTTGTTATATACCCTTTGTTGGCAATGACAGAGGTCAAACGTTTTCTGTAAGTCTTCACAAGGTTTTCACACACTGTTGCTGGTATTTTGGCCCATTCCTCCATGCAGATCTCCTCTAGAGCAGTGATGTTTTGGGGCTGTTGCTGGGCAACACGGACTTTCAACTCCCTCCAAAGATTTTCTATGGGGTTGAGATCTGGAGACTGGCTAGGCCACTCCAGGACCTTGAAATGCTTCTTACGAAGCCACTCCTTCGTTGCCCGGGCGGTGTGTTTGGGATCATTGTCATGCTGAAAGAGCCAGCCACGTTTCATCTTCAATGCCCTTGCTGATGGAAGGAGGTTTTCACTCAAAATCTCACGATACATGGCCCCATTCATTCTTTCCTTTACACGAATCAATCGTCCTGGTCCCTTTGCAGAAAAACAGCCCCAAAGCATGATGTTTCCACCCCCATGCGTCACAGTAGGTATGGTGTTCTTTGGATGCAACTCAGCATTCTTTGTCCTCCAAACACGACGAGTTGAGTTTTTACCAAAAAGTTCTATTTTGGTTTCATCTGACCATATGACATTCTCCCAATCTTCTTCTGGATCATCCAAATGCTCTCTAGCAAACTTCAGACGGGCCTGGACATGTACTGGCTTAAGCAGGGGGACACGTCTGGCACTGCAGGATTTGAGTCCCTGGCGGCGTAGTGTGTTACTGATGGTAGGCTTTGTTACTTTGGTCCCAGCTCTCTGCAGGTCATTCACTAGGTCCCCCCGTGTGGTTCTGGGATTTTTGCTCACCGTTCTTGTGATCATTTTGACCCCACAGGGTGAGATCTTGCGTGGAGCCCCAGATCGAGGGAGATTATCAGTGGTCTTGTATGTCTTCCATTTCCTAATAATTGCTCCCACAGTTGATGTCTTCAAACCAAGCTGCTTACCTATTGCAGATTCAGTCTTCCCAGCCTGGTGCAGGTCTACAATTTTGTTTCTGGTGTCCTTTGACAGCTCTTTGGTCTTGGCCATAGTGGAGTTTGGAGTGTGACTGTTTGAGGTTGTGGACAGGTGTCTTTTATACTGATAACAAGTTCAAACAGGTGCCATTAATACAGGTAACGAGTGGAGGACAGAGGAGCCTCTTAAAGAAGAAGTTACAGGTCTGTGAGAGCCAGAAATCTTGCTTGTTTGTAGGTGACCAAATACTTATTTTCCACCATAATTTGCAAATAAATAAATTAAAAATCCTACAATGTGATTTTCTGGATTTTTTCTCCTCATTTTGTCTGTCATAGTTGAAGTGTACCTATGATGAAAATTACAGGCCTCTCTCATCTTTTTAAGTGGGAGAACTTGCACAATTGGTGGCTGACTAAATACTTTTTTGCCCCACTATATCTGTATTCCCAGTTGTGAAATCCATAGATTAGGGCCTAATGAATTTATTTAAATTTTCATATTTCCTTATTTGAAATAACTCAGTAAAATCTTTGAAATTGTTGCATGTTGCGTTTATTTTTGTTCAGTTTACATTGGTCTAATAAGCAGGAATATCCCTACTTAGACTACAATTTCTCAAATGTTCTTTTTAAAATGTATAGTTTTGATAAAACCACTGACTAATGTGATGTGAGATGTGGACGGAGAGTGTGTGTGTTGGAGTGGAAGTTGAACTTCACTGTATATGTCCTAGTTGCTAAGCAGGTTGCTATGTAATAATCCAGGAGACAGACCTTTGGTGGAGTCTGTCTACCTCTGTATGCTCTCTGAAAATTTGTGTTTATGCACAAAAGTGTGTGTGTGTGATGGCAGATTGGGGATGAAGTTGTGACCACAGAGGATGTGGGAGAGAGGGGAGAGACCGACAATACACGACTCTGAATGTTGTGACTCTTCATTCGACAAGGCAATTGTAATTCATTCTCTAATTCAGACTCTGAATAAATTAACTGAGGACACACATCTATTACACCTTGGGTACACAACTGTTTACCAGCAAATAACCTGGTTAGCAAAAACCCTCAATATTCTAGACTGCCCAATCAAATCAAGGACAAACTACTCCATTAGCAATTGAGTGAAATGTTGCACACAAAAACACGTCACCAATATTATCAAGTCCACCCAGCTGGCTCTCTATGTGTGGTAGCAATTGAGCCTGGGGACGGGGTTACAAATATCACAGACCAAAACTCCCAAACTGTGCATACACATCCACTTCCTTATTATAAAGTATTTGGCCATTCTAATTTAAAATCTCTGCCCACTTGTGGACTTCAAAATAACCTGAATCCAGTGAAATCACGCTGGTTGTTTTGAAACTGAAATAGCCATGAGAAGTCTAGACTACCGGAACCTTCTCTTCTCACTGTGACTTAACAGTCTGACATACTAGGGACGAGGTTCTGACCTTTAACCCCGCACCTCTTGCTTCAGACTGTGCTCTATGGGGAGGGCTAGTAATCAGATGGTCACTATATGGCCACTGTAGAAAGGTCAGTGGTGATATTGTCAGAATTGATGAGCAAGTAGAACATCTTTATATATATTCTTTGGGGTTAAGGTTAGGACGAGGCTTACTGGTTGCAGGTGAGTTGTTAAAGTCATAAGAATGGTTATATAGGTCTGTATGTATGTCCACTCCTGCCAATCTCCTTAATAGAACACTAGGGGTCTATTTAACACAGAATTCTCTCTCCAGCTCCCCCCCCCCCCCCCCGGGAAGGAGCGTTGGGTTCGGTCCGCCCCACTCCTCTCTGGCAGAGACCAGAACAGCTCACATGGCAAAACACAGAGGAATACCACACACACAAACACAACACCACCCAAACCTTTGCTGTACCACAGGCCGCTAGTCCAGGTTCCTGGGCTGGGGGGAAATAGCTGAGGGTTGAGCAGGAAAGCCACAGCTAAACACAGGTTCTCACTGTGTATTAAGCACCCCTGACCGGGAGAGGAGCTAACAGGATCACAGTTAGAGGCAGGGGTAGAGCCACAGACAGAGCCAGAGGCACAGGGCCAGGGCACAGGCAGCCAAGTTCAAAAGGTCATGGAGGAAGGGAAGGGGGTTTGTATTTGTATTTATTATGGATCCCCATTAGCTGCTTCCAAAGCAGCATCTACTCTTCCCGGGGTCCAGTAAAATTATGACAATTTATACAATTTCAAAAACATTACAATACATTCACAACACACTGTGTTCCCTCAGGCCCATACTCCCCCCCTACCACCTATCTATAGTACTAAATCCATATGTATGTATAGTGTGTATGTTATCGTGTGTGTGTGTGTGTGTGTGTGTGTGTGTGTGTGTGTGTGTGTGTGTGTGTGTGTGTGTGTGTGTGTGTGTGTGTGTGTGTGTGTGTGTGTATGCATGTGGCTGTGCCAATGTTTGTGTTGCTTCACAGTCCCCGCTGTTGCATAAGGTGTTTTTTAATCTGTTTTTTAAAATCTGATTTTACTGATTACGTCAGTTACTTGATGTGGAACAGAGTTCCATGTAGTCATGGCTCTATGTAGTACTGTGTGCCTACCATAGTCTGTTCTGGACTTGGGGACTATGAAGAGACCTCTTGTGGCATGGCTTGTGGGGTATGCATGGGTGTCCGAGCTGTGTGCCAGTAGTTTAGACAGACAGCTCGGTACATTCAACATGTCAATACCTCTCATAAATAAAAGTAGTGATGAAGTCAATCTCTCCTCCACTTTCAGCCAGGAGAGATTGACATGCATATTATTAATATTAGCTCTCTGTGTACATCCAAGGGCCAGCAGTGTTGCTCTGTTCTGAGCCAATTGCAATTTTCCTAAATCCTTTTTAAGGATTGCAGGCCTGTAGGACCTGCCTTGTTGCTAGTGTTGTTAAGAAGGCAGAGCATCGCTTTATTATAGACAGACTTCTCCTCATCTGAACTACTACTGTATCAATATGTATTGACCATGACAGTTTACAATCTAGGGTTACTCCAAGCAGTTTTGTCATCTCAACCACATTATTTATTACAATATTTAGTTGAGGTTTAGGGTTTAGTGAGTGTTTTGTTCCAAATACAATGCTTTTAGTTTTAGAAATATTTAGGGCTAACTTATTCCTTGCCACTCACTCAAACTAACTGCAGCTCTTTGTTGAGTGTTGCAGTCATTTCAGTCGCTGTAGTAGCTGACGTGTATACAGTAGTGTTGAGTCATCCGGATACATAGACACTCTGGCTTTACTCAAAGTCAGTGTTTGCCTCTCCTATCAGATGAGTGCAGGTGAATGTCTACCAATGGGAGGCAGGTTTGCAAACCATGTCAGGTAGGTCAAACCTAAAGGTCAGAAGGTTATTGAAGTAGGATGTATTTTGCTCACCTACAATGGTAGTGACCTTGGCATCTGTCAGTAGATGGAGGTAGGTTTGTAAAGCATGTAGCCTATAAAGACCAGGGAGACATCCATTGCATACAAATTAAATATAGTTCTACTACACATAACTGAAATCATGTGTGTGTGGTTTTGTGAAAATCAAAAAGCCCATAATTACGGAGTATTACTTGTTTCTAGCGCCAGGAGGTTTGCTGGTTTAGGGCTAAAGACGTAAAATAGCCACATTTCTCCCATGAACTCCACTGGCACACAGAGATGGATTTTGCAAATTCACCAACCTACCCCCTCTCCATCCCCCCTTTCTATTGTCACAGTGTCTGCCTAAAATAACCTGTGTTTCAAAACAGAGTTTCTTTCTGCTGGGTTTTCAAATACTATGTTGTTGTTTCTTTTACTGTCATCAGAAAACAGAGTAGAGCAGGGAGTTTATTCCAGTAGAGCATGGAGGTTATTCCAGTAGAGCATGGAGGTTATTCCAGTAGAGCAGGGAGGTTGTTCCAGTAGAGCAGGGAGGTTGTTCCAGTAGAGCAGGGATGTTATTCCAGTAGAGCAGGGAGGTTATTCCAGTAGAGCAGGGAGGTTGTTCCAGTAGAGCAGGGAGGTTGTTCCAGTAGAGCAGGGATGTTATTCCAGTAGAGCAGGGAGATTATTCCAGTAGAGCAGGGAGGTTATTCCAGTAGAGCAGGGATGTTATTCCAGTAGAGCAGGGAGGTTATTCCAGTAGAGCAGTGAGGTTATTCCAGTAGAGCAGGGAGGTTGTTCCAGTAGAGCAGGGATGTTATTCCAGTAGAGCAGGGAGGTTATTCCAGTAGAGCAGGGAGGTTATTCCAGTAGAGCAGGGAGGTTATTCCAGTATAATTCTCCTGGCCAGAGGAGGACCACTGGGATGTTGATATTATATACAGTTTAGACCCTGTAATACTCACAGTGAAGAAGCTGAGGCAGCATAGAAGAACCAATTCCCGTAAGGGGACAGAACATTTTATTGAATTGTATTGGACTAGATTGTAAAGTTTTTGGGGTTTGGTACTGACTTTAATAGCCCAATAGCATGCATTCTGCTAAACACATTAATACTCACTGAATTCAAATCACTAAAATTAACCCAAACGTTGCGTGTTCGAATCTCATCATGGACAACTTTAGCATTTTAGCTAATTAACAACTACTTACTACTTTGTAGCTACTTTGCATCTACTAGCATGTTAGCTAGCTCTACCCTTAACCCTAACTCCTAACCTTAACCTAATTGTTGTGTGTATGTACTGACATGTAGCCTATGCATAACTGATAGATACACGCACACTACATGTTGATTTTTTGAAATGTACATTACCAGTCAAAAGTTTGGACACACCTAATCATTCCAGGGTTTTTCTTTATTTTTACTATTTTCTACATTGTAGAATAATAGTGGAGACATCAAAATTATGAAATAACACATGGAATCATGTAGTAACCAAAAAAGTGCTAAATCTAAATTTATTTTAGATTCTTCAAAGTAGCCACCCTTTGCCTTGACAGCTTTACACACTCTTGGCATTCTCTCAACCAGCAGTCTTGAAGGAGTTCCCACATATGCTGAGCACTTGTTGGCTGCTTTTCATTCACTCTGCGGTCCAACTCATCCCAAACCATCTCAATTGGGTTGAGGTCCGGTGATTGTGGAGGCCAGGTCATCTGATGCAGCACTCCATCACTCTCCTTCTTGGTCAAAAAGTCCTTACAGCCTGGAGGATTTGGGTCATTGTTAAGTTGAAAAACAAATGATAGTCCCACTAAGCGCAAAGCAGATGGGATGGCGTATCACAGACAGTGTCACCAGCAAAGCACCATCACACCTCTTCCTCCATGCTTCACGGTGGGAACCACACATACGGAGATCATCCGTTCACCTACTCATCTTGTTGGTGTCCTTTAGTAGTGGTTTCCTTGCAGCAATTCGACCGAAGGCCTGATTCACAGTCTCCTCTGAACAGTTGATGTTGAGACGTGTCTGTTACTTGAACTCTGAAGCATTTATTTGGGCTGCAATTTCAGAGGCTGGTAACTCTAATGAACTCATCCTCTGCAGCAGAGGGAGGTAACTCTGGGTCTTCCTTTCCTGTGGCGGTCCTCATAAGAGCCAGTTTCATCATAGCGCTTGATGGTTTTTGCGACTGCACTTGAAGAAACTTTCAAAGTTCTTGAAATTTTCCGGATTGACTGACCTTCATGTCTTAAAGTAATGATGAACTGTCGTTTCTCTTTGCTTATTGGAGCTGTTCTTGCCATAATATGGACTAGGTATTTTACCAAATAGGGTTATCTTCTGTATACCACCGCTACCTTGTCACAACACAACTGATTGGCTCAAATGCATTAAGGAAAGACACTCCACAAATTCACTTTTAACAAGGCACACCTGTTCATTGAAATGCATTCCAGGTGACTACCTCATGAAGCTGGTTGAGAGAATGCCAAGAGTGTGCAAAGCTGTCATCAAGCCAAAGGGTGGCTACTTTGAAGAATCTTAAATATAAAATGTATTTGTTAAACACTTTTTTGGTTACTACATGATTCCATATGTGTTATTTCATAGTTTTGATGTCTTCACTATTCTACAATGTAGAAAATAGTAAAAAATAAAAACCATGGATAAGTAGGTGTCCAAACTTTTGACTGGTACTGTATTTAAATTTCAAAGTCTTTGGCTGTAATGTCTTTTTCGTTATGTGTCGAACACCAGTAAGACTAGCTGTTTCCATTGACGCTAATGGGGATCCTAATAAATCAAATCAAACCCGTTAACTACTTAGCTAGCATGTTACCTACATTTACATTTACATTTAAGTCATTTAGCAGACGCTCTTATCCAGAGCGACTTACAAATTGGTGCATTCACCTTATGATATCCAGTGGAACAACCACTTTACAATAGTGCATCTAACTCTTTTAAGGGGGGGGGGGGTTAGAAGGATTACTTTATCCTATCCTAGGTATTCCTTAAAGAGGTGGGGTTTCAGGTGTCTCCGGAAGGTGGTGATTGACTCCGCTGACCTGGCGTCGTGAGGGAGTTTGTTCCACCATTGGGGTGCCAGAGCAGCGAACAGTTTTGACTGGGCTGAGCGGGAACTGTACTTCCTCAGAGGTAGGGAGGCGAGCAGGCCAGAGGTGGATGAACGCAGTGCCCTTGTTTGGGTGTAGGGCCTGATCAGAGCCTGAAGGTACGGAGGTGCCGTTCCCCTCACAGCTCCGTAGGCAAGCACCATGGTCTTGTAGCGGATGCGAGCTTCAACTGGAAGCCAGTGGAGAGAGCGGAGGAGCGGGGTGACGTGAGAGAACTTGGGAAAGTTGAACACCAGACGGGCTGCGGCGTTCTGGATGAGTTGTAGGGGTTTAATGGCACAGGCAGGGAGCCCAGCCAACAGCGAGTTGCAGTAATCCAGACGGGAGATGACAAGTGCCTGGATTAGGACCTGCGCCGCTTCCTGCGTGAGGCAGGGTCGTACTCTGCGAATGTTGTAGAGCATGAACCTACAGGAACGGGTCACCGCCTTGATGTACCTAACCCCTAAACCTAACCTTAACCCCTAAACTTCACCCCTAGCCTAGCTGACGTTTGCCACCTAATTAGCCTAGCTAACATTAGCCACAACAAATTGGAATGTGTCATGTACAATGGGTTTTGAAGATTTTTGGGGGGAAAAACATTAAATGTGTTGCGATGAAAATCGTGTAATACACACACACACAAAAAAATGTCTGTCACGAATTTCGAATAAGTAACTTGTGTCTATTTCAAAATAAGCTATGATAGTTTGTTGATCTGTCTGTCTGATCAGAGTGGTAATAATGTCTGTCTATCGTTGTGTACAGGCTATGATTGGCTATGACACAGTGACAGCTCCAATTTGTGGTTATTATTGGGTAAGTGTTCACATTCGATGCGTGGAAGACAGTATGTGGTTGAGGTGTTGCATGCACAGAGGTACACACACACATCCGGTGTCATATCCGGTGTCATACGGTGAATCCCTCAGAGATATTTGGGTTGGGAATGACTTCTCTAATGAGACAATTCATCAACTAGGGAACATTTACTCTGCAAAGAAAACCTTTAGAGTAAAAATAACTGCCAGACTCCTATGATCATAAAGCGCTTATAACTGCCATCTCTTTTTTATCCAGCAAATGTCCCCATACCAATCATTCCATCAGCGCGGCAGCAGTGATCTTGGGCTACAGCCACAGCTGTGTGTTATAAAGAGCCCGGTCTAGTTTAACCTGTCCTGTACGGTTATGGTTATATGTGTGTGCGCGCGTCTTGACAGGCAGCACACACACACTATACTAGAGATCACTGTCGTCTGATTGGCTGTCTCTCTACAGAGGGAGCCGCTAGTCTTCTGCCCACCCACTGTTTATAGCTCTCCTCGGTCAGAATTTCCTTCCTTCCACTGAAAGTAGTCTATTCATCCAGAGCACCAGGTCTCACCATGGCAGCTAATGATTACCGAGGCTACCTGAGGAACCACTCCGACACGGAGAGCGCTCAGCCACGCTACCACGCGTCCCATGGCTCGGAACCCACCTATAGACCGCTTATATTCGGAACTCTTGCTATTATGGGACTGCTGCAGATTGCATCGAGTGTGGCGATCTTGTTACACTTGACAGGTTATCTCCAAGAGGTAAGACACTTTTCAAGGTGCACAACGATTGATAATAGAACTAGGCCTATGCGACACACATGTGAGTTGCGACACTAGTGTCCGTCATCATTTTAACGTGGAGCTGCGGGTTGCTTGCTTTCAGTTCGATTTTAAACAAGCAACCTAACAATAGCCTAAACAATATGAATATGCAACATTGTCGTTTATTAAATAGTTCTCAGTTCCACATTGCTTTCCTGGAATAGGCTACCAAGACATTTTGCAGTTTGAAGAGCACAGGTTTAAACCTCCTGCGCATACAGTTCCGGCTCGCCACTTACTGAGAAACTTGCGGCTGATGAGCGTGAGCACTTTCTTATAACAATCTGTGCTCCGGGCTGCAAGTGACCGTAGTTCTGTGAACTTGTCCCCAACAGTAAAACAAGCTGTCAGCGCTCTGTGTTTTACATAGCCTATCTATCATCTCTCTCTACTGATGAGATTTCCCGCTCAGATTATAAGGAGTTAACAGTTATTTCGGCAATACAGTATTTTCCATTTGTTACAGACTTTTTATCAAAGCAATCTCCCGTTTTCACAACAATACATTTCAACAGCGAATGTCAGGCAGATGGGGATAAACATACTGTAAAGCTGTCATTCAAGCAATCTTGTTTGTAAAATACAGCTGTTTTTACTTATTGCAGGCATTTTTGGGAGTGTTTACTCTGTTATTTAGAGGTATCTGTTGAATACTGAGAATAAACAGATGTTTCTTAAAGTTTATTATGTAGTTTGGGGAGGTGGGTTGCAACAGTTTATAGCCAGGAGGGTTCAGAAACCCACCAAGAATTTCTCCTAAAGATTTTTAGCTGTTCTGAAATTCAAAACAAAATTCAAAAATGCTTTATTGGCAAAATAAAATTCGTATTGCCAAAGCAACAATATACAAAATAAACATGTATCAGTTCTCTAATCTCCAGGTCTTCTCCAGGCAAGCCATTAGCCCTCAGCATACAGAGAGACAGAATAACTCTTCAGTGATATGTATGTGCTTCAGTGCCAGTCAGGTGGCTAACCTGTCAGCTACCCCTATCACCCTGCACAATCTGTCTTGTATAAGACAGCATTAACATTCTTTCTGGGTTGTTATTATTTCTGTATGGTGGTTTGTGGAGTTGAATGGTTTCATGTTTCAACAAGCCAAACAACAAGAAAACATTTCAGTTCCATCACGATGCTCCATCAGTCTTCACACGTAGACCTAATGAAGTCCAGCATGTGGTGTGTGTGTTTGTAGAGAGAGAGAGAGAGCGAGCATGCTGCAGAAGAATGTCAATGTTTGTTTAACCCATCTTTTGCCATAAACAAAGTGTGGTGTGTGCCGGTAGCTTGTTAACTCCTGGAGACAAGTCAGAGTAGGAAATGAGAGAGTATCTTAGAGCTGTATTTGGCACGAGGACCAGGTTGTGTTAGGAAATGGATGCAGAGAGAAAATCTTTGCTGTGAGCCATCAAACTTCCTATTAAAAGTCTCCCATTCAGACTGTCCTGCACTGGTCCTGCAGTGAGAAAGCTCTGATTGGGCTGAATTGGCTTTCCACTCAGCGAAGAGAAAGAAAAAAGCCGTTCTCTGAATAAACGGTCCTCCTGACGACAGACCCATAGGGTAGCACTTTAAGGTGTCTCCCTGTCTGAACACCTGTAGGAGTTACTGGGAGCAGGAGGCAGCACAGCACCGTGCCTCAGGAGGAATGTGCTGCTGTAGGCTGTTTCTAAACACTCAGACTCTGAGGGTCTGAGAGACCAGGATGTACAGGACATCTGGTTCTAGATAGGGTTATAGGGATGGGAATCAGTATTATAGGTAATGGTTGAAGAGGTCTGGTGATGACCAGTACAGAGAAATGGCACCTGGAACCCAGGGATACAGTGCCTCACTAGATTATATGTCCATGCTTGAAAGCGCAATAATGGCAGGGATGGAAGTAGTGGTTATAAAGTTCAGTTCTTACAATATGTTCTCTTTAACTATTTAATCAATTTATGTCATTAATGGTTGTCCAGAGAGTCAATTCACATGGTCTTCCAGGTTTCAGTCAATGAATTGTGACACCCATGGGGCTACCTGTCAACAATGTGTGTCTGTTTTACTCTGATAGATTAGGGGGATTGTTAGGTATTATTCGTCTTCTTAACGCCAGTGTTTGTTTCTGTTTCCAGGTAGACATCTCCTCTGCCCCACAGCAGCCAATAGAGGTGAGTTGACCCCTGTCTGATCATAATAACCAGCCCTCTCATTGGTCCAAAGAGGGTTTTTACTGTATGTTGTTCTGTACTTCCTGGTAAGGTAAAATTAATAGGCATATGTTTGTCATTAAAGATCAGGAGATTGTCAGATGACACTTTATATTAGAATCTTATATCAGATGGTATTTATCTGGTAATGTAATTTAAAAGGTAATACCAGATAAATAGGCTAATTACTGTAAAAGAGGATAGATTATTTATATATATATATATATATATATATATATATACACACACACACACATACATAAAACTTTGGGGGGGCAAATCATTTGTCCCCCCCAAGTTATATATACACTATATATAAAAAATGATGTGGACTCCCCTTCAAATTAGTGGATTCGGCTATTTCAGCCACACCCGTTGCTGACAGGTGTATATAATAGAGTGCGCATCCATGCAATCTCCATAGACAAACATTGGCAGTAAAATGGCCTTAATGAAGAGCTAAGTGACCTTCAATGTGGCCCCGTCATAGGATGCCACCTTTCCAACAAGTCTGTTCATCAAATTTCTGCCCCGCTTGAGCTGACCCGGTCAACTGTAAGTGCTGTTATTGTGAAGTGGAAACGTCTCGGAGCAACAACGGCCACACAAGCTCACAGAACAGGACCACTGATCGTCTGTCCACAAGCCTAAAATCACCAGGCGCAATGCCAAGCGTCTGCTGGAGTGGTGTAAAGCTCGTCGCCATTGGACTCTGGAGCAGTTCTCTGGAGTGATGAATCATGCTTCACCATCTGGCAGTCCGACAGATGAATATGGGTTTCGTGTGATTCCAGGAGAACGCTGCCTGCCCCAATGCATAGTGCCAACTGTAAAGTTTGGTGGAGGAGGAATAATATTCTGGGGCCGTTTTTCATGGTTCGGGCTAGGCCCCTTAGTTCCAGTGAAGGGAAATCTTAATGCTACAGCATACAATGACATTCTTTACGATTCTGTGCTTTCAACTTTTTGGCAACAGTTTGAGGAAGGCCCTTTCCTGTTTCAGTATGACAATGCCCCCGTGCACAAAGTGAGGTCCATACAGAAATCATTTGTCGAGATCTGTGTGGAAGAACTTGACCGGCCTGCACAGAGCCCTGACCTCAACTCCATCGAACACCTTTGGGACGAATTGGAACGCAGACTGCGAGCTAGGCCAACATCAGTGCCTGACCTCACTAAAACTCGTCACTCAGCAATGTTCCAACATCTAGTGGAAAGCCTTCCCAGAAGAGTGGAGGCTGTTATAGTAGCAAAGGGTGGGGACCAACTCCATATTAATGCCCATGATTTTGGAAGGAGATGTTCAACGAGCAGATGTCCACATACTTCTGGTCATGTAGTGTATATTATTTTTGGGGTGGACATAACTGTCAAAGCATCAGCAAATCAGCTCCAAGGGATTTTAATTTTGGAAATTTGTTCCAAAGTATTCCCACGCATAATAAAAGAGATATACGGTGTGTGATTGTATACACATGTAAGCAGGGTTTGAAATGATTGTTTTAGTCAAATATTATCTGTTTGGGGTTCTTGCGGTCAATTTGCAGTCTACAATTATTTGTATATTATGTTCCGGGCCCCTGACCAGCCACTCAAGAAAATAAAAAAATAAAATAAAAATTGTCTTGCTGTTGAATCTAGTTGATGATCCCTGATCTACAGGATATACATTCCAAAGTTGATGATCCCTGATCTACAGGATATACATTCCAAAGCTGTTTCCTTTTTGGCTTCATTCATTGATTCTCTGACACGAAACAGCCTGGTCCTGTGCTTGAGTTAGCCTATGGCAGTCCTGTTTGGTCAAACCAGAATATCAGTAAAAGCTAGGGGAAACTACTGGGTTGGTGTGTATGTTCAGGCATTGGATTTCACAAAGGGGGGAAAAAAGTGTTACAACACATTACACCTTGTAGGTTGAGTAAAGGCATTCCAACAATGTTTTGATGCAAGGCATTTCTTCCTCCTATAAGTTGCACCCAGGAAGTAGCAGTATTATCAGCATGGGGTGGTGTACAATTCAGTATTTAAAACTTTAAAAACAAACTTTTATATTAAAACAAAGACAAGGTAACCCGTTCTCAAATTTGTGCTTAGTCGTGCTGTTCCCATGCTTTTGTTTTTAAAGTGAGGAGCAGAAAGCTTGTTGTGCATACCCAGCAGCTTTATACCCGAAGCCAAATCCAGCTTCAAACCCTAACCCCAGTGTGGTCTGGAGCCTGTAGAGAGGTCAAGCCAGTCATCACCCTAATAAGATGAGGATTGGGGGGGTAGGTCTAGAGTCAGGTTGGCCTGTAGTTTACTGTACTGTAGTGGGGCACCAATCAGATGATATCATGGTTTGGCAGAGGCAGTTGCCTAGTCTGTTTGTCTTGAGTAAACCTTTGCTCATCAGTAACAGTGGTATATAGCGGTGGAATGCACCATTGTTGATGTCAGAAAGGAGTTTCTGTAATTCCTTATTGGAATGTTCTGTCTTCTCTCTGGCACAGGCTTCTACCGGAAACAGCCAAATCTTTCCAGGAAGTAAAACAAAGAAAGTTAGCAGCTCTTCTATGTTTTGCTTTGCTCTCATTGCCCCAAAAGAGTGCTTAGACAAACCACCCACTCTGCTCTGTCCTGCCTTGAACTAAGGAGGCCTTTGTGTCGTCAGAGTGACATCTCAGACAGGGATGATTCCCATGCTGTAGTCTCAACCCTGGTCCAGCCACCAGAGTGAACCCTGCTCTAGGCTTTATGAGGTGTGAGGCTGACAGGTCCGTTTGGCTCCTACTGTGTTATCATAGAGTCTGTGTGTATGTGTTCCTGTGTGTGTGTGTGGTGACAGTCTTCCCTGGGACCAGTTAATTTGCTGATAAATTAGTGTTTTTTTTAAAGACCAGGCCTTACTAAGAGCTGTCATGTCTCATGTTTGCTTTTGTTAAGTGCCCTTTGATTTGAGGCAGGATCGAGCCAGTCTGGGCCTACAGTGGGACCTGTGGTCAGCCTGATGGCCGGAAGGTCAGAGAGCACAGGGTACTCAGAGCTCAATGGGTTGGAATGGATGATGGCTGTTGTCTATTGTGCAGTGTTGCACACCATTGTGCAGTGTTGCACACCATTGTGCAGTGTTGCACACCATTGTGCAGTGCTGGGCTGTAGTCTTCTATTGCACTGTGGACTGAACTGTGTGAAAGGTGATACAATAGAGTAAAACAGTATAGTACAACACAGGAGTGGATGGCCACACACAGTGTACTGGTTTTGACCCTCCGCCTCTAAATCAGGGACTGATTCAGACCTGGGACACCAGGTGAAGGGAATCTTTTTTCATTAATGTCATTTATTGGCCAGAAACAGCCGTAGGCCTGGGTCTGAATACACTGCAGTAGTAAGTTATATAGTAGACCAGTAACCATCCCAGCTCTGTATCTATCCAGCTAACGTAATCCTCTATTCCTGGGAAGGAGGTATTGTGGTCGAGTGTCTCACCACAAATCAAGGCCAAATGCCACAGTGTTGGGCCAGGGGGAGTTAGACCGTTATATCTCCGTAGCCTTGGCCAGACTTGTTTACCCTGTCTAATTCTAAACCACTTTTCTGTAAACATGTTTAAACGCAAATGGTTTTTAAAAGAGAGACAGTACTAATCTTGGACTCAATGTCTATATGTCTGTCTGCTCCTGTTGTTTTCTGAGTAAATATACAAGACTTAATATTAGTGTCATGCAGGTGCAAAAATGGTGCTGCAAACCACAGTGATGATCATTTCAGGGCAATAGTCTGTTTTATATTTAATGTTCCGTGCCATCTCTATTCAGAGGTGTTGTGTGTGGGTTTTAGGTCATTTAAGAACAATCTTCCATTTCAACATTGGCTGGGGGTGGAGGGGAGATGACATATCAGGCATACCAGGGCTGATCAAAATGTAGGAAATTACAAAACAAGTTGAAACATCTACAGGATGTCTCTGTTCTGGAAGGAAGTGTCTCTAGCAGACGGTAGGTCTTCACACGGAACCCGTTCAGTCAGGCAGGCTGGGTAACTGATTGTTTACCTGCATAGAGACTGTTTTGTTTGTCTATGTGCTGCGTCTTGTCTCCAGTCTGTGTACTATAGCTCAGACTGGTGATACGTATGTCATCGCACCACTCCAGGGTTGAATCTAATCAAGTTAGAAGTGGTGCCAGAACTGTGAAAGGAACATCCATCTGAAAGGTGACATTAACCAGCAGCCCTAGGGTTACAGAACCACACCACAATTACTGGTGCTGCTCACAACTCAGCGCTCCAAGCTTAGAGGTTCACTTGGCAGAACTACTGGGAGAAGTGTGTGGGAAACACAGGCAAGCACACACAAATTAAAATAGACAATGAAATAAGCATTGGTTGAAACATGTGGCAACTGTTTAGAAAGCATTATGATTGGGCTAATGATAAATCACTTCTAGATAGTGGGTTGCAGCTGGACAGTCACTCACTATGTCTGATTTGAAGGGAAGAATTTGTCAAACTACTGTACAAGCTACACTACAAAATGACCCTGTGGTATCCATCCCTCCTCTCAATGACTACTTTTTAAAAACTGTTGATGCCGGAGTTCCCAGGCCTTTACAGTTCCACCCTGCTCTGACATGTGTAAAGTTCGGTTGAGGACCATATCCTTTCCATTTCCACAGGAAGTGCAGACAGAACCGATCATTGCTGATGCCCTGAGGGACCCGAGAAAAGGCAGACAACGCTGCAAAAACCAGGGGAGGGAGGGGCTTCCATCAGCTCATCTACCATTCAAAGTGACCACCAACTACGTGAAGAGTAAGCTCATAGAAGTAGCCAACAGTAAGCCACAGTTTACAGCTAGATTAGAACTAGTCTACTGCAACCAATATTCATATACATTACAATGGTAAAACTGTGACAGATCTTTGACTGACTGACTGACGGATTAATTGGATTTATTTGCTGATTTAGTTGATCAACTGATTGACTTGCTGATGTATTATTGTTCCAGAGGGGGAGCTGAGAGCAGCTATGATCCATTGGGACGAGGCGCAGGGCCACCTGAAGAAGATGCGTTACCATGACGGCCGTCTCCTGGTGGACGAGTCAGGCCTGTACTACGTCTACGCCAAGACCTGTTTCCGCTACTACGACCTGGAACCTGAGACAGAGCCCAGCGACGCCCCTGGACACGCCCTCGCCACACCCCAGACCGTGGACGTTAACAACGCCCAGCTCATCCAGTACATCTCCCAGGAGAAACACACGTCCTCACCCAGCAAGTCTGTGGTGCTGATGAAGACAGGCAGCACCATGCGCTGGAATAACTCCCAGTATAACATGTACTGTGCCCAGCAGGGCAGGGGGGTGATGCTACAGCACGGGGACGGACTGTTTGTTAACGTGTCCAACGCCTGGATGCTGGACCCTGAACCGGAAGGGACGTACTTTGGGGCGATCAAGATGGGGAACTGAACCCACATACAGAGAAGGAGGATGTGCTACTGGACGTTCTGCAGGCGTAACTGCCAAACAACCACAGAGAGACAGAGCACTTACTGCATGTGAGATTACTGAATTTGTGTTTGATTTGTTTTTGTATTGAAAAGGTATGGGCTATGTTGCTCTTCACCAGATAGCCTTCTTACCCGATAGAGAATGAGGATAGGCAGTTATTTAGATGAGGGTTTATGGATATCTCTGGTCACTCACTAGGCCTTCAACAAACCACATAATATGCCGTGCACACATACTTTAGACAAGACAACCATTTTCCTTATGGTCCAAAACGACACTGGATGCTTTTTAGTAGACCTGTAACATTTTATACAGCTGATAGTTATCAACCACTTTGTTGATATTTGTCATTCCAGGGAGCGCTTTTGAAAATGTTTGTACAATGTTTTTTTCAAGCATAGTAGTATGAATCCTATTGAAAATGTTTGTTTATCAGCTAACGACACAGTCATTCCTCATCCCTAGCCTGGCCCCTCATAGTTTACTAAACATTGTCATCGTCTTGAACAGAAGCACAGCTGGGGTACTTTGTTTCTAAGGAGTAGAGTTTTCACCAATCATGCTCCTCTGTCTCTCTTGGGAAAGGAAGAAGGGGAGGTTAGAGGGTGAATAGGATGTGATTCAGTAGTGAACACAGTACTACTGTCCGTTCAGGCAACATTTAACATTACATAATGCGCTGTGTAAGAACAGTGATATAAAACTGTTAATTTTTGTTTTCCAAGAAAATACAGAAAAGTGAGTACAGAAGGGGTAGCAAATGGCTCCATAACTGCATTGCCTTAGTTTATCCAGGAGAGACTTGGTGTAATCCTTCATCCCAGGAACTGAGGGGAACATAGTTGTGGTTTGGATCAAACGTTTGTTTTCTTATTTTGATTTGTTTTTCCCCAAACTACATGTATCGAACTCTCCTTGCCCTGTCTTTGGTGGTTTATACGAGTAATGATAATCAAAAACACACAAACTAATGTAACGACACAAACTGAAGATAGCTGGCCTGTCTTACCGTAGGAGACGAGAGCAAAGATTGTCTTTATGAAACTAGCGGATCCAGATTGACTTTGGTTCACCTTTAATTTATAGTTTCTTTTTTCATTTTACTCTTCCAGAAGGTAAATGGGAATATGCACTAAATGTATTTATTTATTAGACATAAAAATGCAGATATGTACCATTGGTTAAATGATCTGTCTGCTTTAAAATCATGTATATTTTATGTCTGTTTTACAGTAGGCAGTACTTAGTTTATCAGTAGATGCGCTTTTTTTGTTCAAACACAGGGGCTCAATGTTGAAATCTGTATTTGTATTTTCTATTTCGACAATTCTGTGTGCACTTGCCTAGCCGAAGCAGAATATACTGTCCATCATAAGATTGTAGCAAACCTTAAAAAAATCTTCATCTTGTAAATGTTTAAAAAAATGTGATGTTTATTTATGTCAGTTTAACTAATAAAATCATTACTTTTCTATATAGGTTTGTTCGATTATTTAATCATCAAATCAAAATCTATTTGTCACATGCGCTGAACACAAAAGGTGTAGTAGACCTCACCGTGAAATGCTTACTTACAACAATGCAGAGTTTAAAAAAGTAAGAAAAATGTGCTAAATAAACTAAAAGGAAAAACAGTAACACAATAAAACAATTACGAGGCTATATACAAGGGGTACCAGTACCGAGTCAATGTGCTGGGGTACAGGGTAGTCGAGGTAATATGTACATGTAGGTAGGGGTAAAGTGACTGCATAGATAATAAACAGAGTAGCAGCAGCGTATGTGAAGAGTGTGAAGGAATGTGAATGTGTGGCATCAATATTTGATTTATTTAACGAGGCAAGTCAGTGAAGAACAAATTCTTATTTATAATGACGGCCTACCCCCGCCAAATTGCTCCACCCTATAGGACTCCCAATCACGGCCGGTTGTGATACAGCCTGGAATCAAACCAGGGTCTGTAGTGACGCCTCTAGCACTGAGATGTAGTGCCTTAGACCGCTGCGCCACTCAGGAGCCCACATATGTGTGCACGACCGTGTGTGTGTGTGTTTTGCAGTATCAGTGTAGTATGTGTGTGGTTAGAGTCCGGTCAGTGTACATTGAGCCTGTGTAAGAGAGTCTATGCAGAAAAATATATTAAATAAGAATAAAATAAGGGGGTCAATGTAAATAGTTTGAGTAGCCATTTGATTAACTTTTTAGCAGTCTAATGGCTTGGGGGCGTAGAAGCTGTTAAGGATCCTTTTTGTCCCAGACTTGGCGCTCAGCTACCCCTTGCCGTGCGGTAGCAGAGAAAACAACTGACAATTTTTAGGGCCTGCCTCTGACACCACCTGATAGAGGTCCTGGATGTCAGGAAGCTTGGCCCCAGTGATGGACTGGGCCGTCCACACTACCCTCTGTAGTGCCTTGCGGTCAGATTCCGAGCAGTTTCCATACCAGGCAGTGATGCAGCCAGTCAAGATGCTCTCAATTGTGCAGCTGTATAACTTTGAGGATCTGAGGACCCATGCAAATCTTTTCAGCCTCCTGAGGGGAAATAGGCATTGTCGTGCCCTCTTCACAGCTGTTTTGCTGTATTTGGACCATGATACAGTAAGTCCTTAGTGATATGGACACCAAGGAACTTGAAGCTCTCGACCCACTCCACTACAGCCCTGTTGTTGTCAATTAGAGGCATTGTCTGTCCTCCTTTTCCTGTAGTCCACGATCAGCTCCTTTGTCTTGCTCACATTGAGGGAAAGGTTGTGGTCCTTGCACTACATTGCTAGGTCTCTGACCTCCCTATAAGCTGTCTCATCGTCAGCAATCAGGCCTACCACCGTCGTGTTGTCGGCAAACTTAATGAGGGTGTTGGAGTCGTGCTTGGCCACGCAGTCGTGGGTGAACAGGAGGACTACACATGCACCCCTGAATGGCCCCCGTGTTGAGGGTCAGTGAGGCGGATGTGTTGTCTACCCTCAACACCTGGGGACGGCCCGTCAGGAAGTCCAGGATCCAGTTGCATTGGGAGGTGTTCAGTCCCATTGACCTTAGCTTAGTGATGAGCTCGGAGGGCACTAAGGTTTTGAACGTTTAGCTGTAGTCAATGAACAGCATTCTCACGTAGGTGTTCCTTTTGTCCAGATGGGAAAGGGCAGTGTGGAATGCAATAGAGATTGCGTCATCTGTGGATCTGTTGGGGCGGTATGCAAATTGGAGTGGGTCCAGGGTTTCTGGGATGATGGTGTTGATATGAGCCATGACCAGCCTGTCAAAGCATTTCATGGCTACAGATATGAGTGCTACGGGTTGGTAGTCATTTAAGCAGGCTATCTTGGCGTTCTTGGGCACAGGGACTATGGTGGCCTGCTTGAAACATGTAGGTATTACAGTTAATGTCCCGTTGGTAGGATCTGTAGCGGCGTCTCTCTTTCTTACAAATGACGGGGATTTGGGCCTGGTCTGGGAAGAGCAGTATATCCTTCACATCCGATTCATTAAATAAAAAATCCTCGTCCAAGGTGAGTAATCACTGTTCTGATGTCCAGAAGGAAACGATGGCAGAAACATTATCTACAAAAAAAGTTTAAAAACACAGCACAAAAAAAACACAAAATAGGTCATGACCCGTAAAATGGCAACCATCCCCTCTGGAGCCATTTGAACATAAATGCATAACGCTATGAATCGTAGATGATGTGTCACATCATCCTTTACAGACTTAAACAGAAAGTTTACAATGACATGTGACCATACCAAAGGTCTACCCTGGTCATACCCAGCTCTAGTTATTATACCATATGGTGTAAACCTCATCTTTACCCTACAGCTACTGTCATATGATGTAAACCTCATCTTTACCCTACAGCTACTGTCATATGATGTAACCCTCGTCTGTTGTCATATGGTGTAAACCTCATCTTTACCCTACAGCTACTGTCATATGATGTAACCCTCGTCTGTTGTCATATGGTGTAAACCTCATCTTTACCCTACAGCTACTGTCATATGATGTAACCCTCGTCTGTTGTCATATGGTGTAAACCTCATCTTTACCCTACAGCTACTGTCATATGATGTAACCCTCGTCTGTTGTCATATGGTGTAAACCTCATCTTTACCCTACAGCTACTGTCATATGATGTAACCCTCGTCTGTTGTCATATGGTGTAAACCTCATCTTTACCCTACAGCTACTGTCATATGATGTAACCCTCGTCTGTTGTCATATGGTGTAAACCTCATCTTTACCCTACAGCTACTGTCATATGATGTAACCCTCGTCTGTTGTCATATGGTGTAAACCTCATCTTTACCCTACAGCTACTGTCATATGATGTAACCCTCGTCTGTTGTCATATGGTGTAAACCTCATCTTTACCCTACAGCTACTGTCATATGATGTAACCCTCGTCTGTTGTCATATGGTGTAAACCTCATCTTTACCCTACAGCTACTGTCATATGATGTAACCCTCGTCTGTTGTCATATGGTGTAAACCTCATCTTTACCCTACAGCTACTGTCATATGATGTAACCCTCGTCTGTTGTCATATGGTGTAAACCTCATCTTTACCCTACAGCTACTGTCATATGATGTAACCCTCGTCTGTTGTCATATGGTGTAAACCTCATCTTTACCCTACAGCTACTGTCATATGATGTAACCCTCGTCTGTTGTCATATGGTGTAAACCTCATCTTTACCCTACAGCTACTGTCATATGATGTAACCCTCGTCTGTTGTCATATGGTGTAAACCTCATCTTTACCCTACAGCTACTGTCATATGATGTAACCCTCGTCTGTTGTCATATGGTGTAAACCTCATCTTTACCCTACAGCTACTGTCATATGATGTAACCCTCGTCTGTTGTCATATGGTGTAAACCTCATCTTTACCCTACAGCTACTGTCATATGATGTAACCCTCGTCTGTTGTCATATGGTGTAACCCTCATCTTTACCCTACAGCTACTGTCATATGATGTAACCCTCGTCTGTTGGCATATGGTGTAACCCTTGTCAATTGTCATATGGTGTAAACCTCATCTTTACCCTACAGCTACTGTCATATGATGTAACCCTCGTCTGTTGTCATATGGTGTAACCCTTGTCAATTGTCATATGGTGTAAACCTCATCTTTACCCTACAGCTACTGTCATATGATGTAACCCTCGTCTGTTGGCATATGGTGTAACCCTCATCTTTACCCTACAGCTACTGTCATATGATGTAACCCTCGTCTGTTGGCATATGGTGTAACCCTTGTCAATTGTCATATGGTGTAAACCTCATCTTTACCCTACAGCTACTGTCATATGATGTAACCCTCGTCTGTTGTCATATGGTGTAACCCTTGTCAATTGTCATATGGTGTAAACCTCATCTTTACCCTACAGCTACTGTCATATGATGTAACCCTCGTCTGTTGTCATATGGTGTAAACCTCATCTTTACCCTACAGCTACTGTCATATGATGTAACCCTCGTCTGTTGGCATATGGTGTAAACCTCATCTTTACCCTACAGCTACTGTCATATGATGTAACCCTCGTCTGTTGGCATATGGTGTAAACCTCATCTTTACCCTACAGCTACTGTCATATGATGTAACCCTCGTCTGTTGTCATATGGTGTAACCCTTGTCAATTGTCATATGGTGTAACCCACTCTCCCAATAACTCAGTGTAGATATCTGAATCACAGGGGACCTGGGGAGTAAACAGAACCAGATTGGAGACAATGAAAATGACTCACATTCATTATGTTTATTACATGGGCGTGTTTGGGATATGTGTATGGAATATACTGTACGTGTAGTGTGTGTATGGGAAATGTGGGTGGTTGTAGTGTGTTCCTGGGGTATGTGACCAGAACAGTGAAGCTGGTTCTTTGGGTCCGCTCTGAGAGAAGTTTAACAAGCATATGGTCTGGAGATGACCCTCTTTTCTTTACACTTCCATACAGAGGGACCTCAAAGGCTTGCAGCACATTGCTAAACAATGCCCTCCCTGTGTTGAAGATGGAGTGATTTGTAATGGAAAATGTGGGTAAGGTGTAAATGGAGTTGTTTAAGTTGAATTACAACATTGCTCTCAGAGAGATCTGATTTCTAGGATGATATATTCTGCTCCAAAACGGTCCCACTCTTCTCATATTTAATCTGTCAGATAAGAATTGCACATTTTTAGGGAGGTTGGTTCCTGCATATGAGAGGTTGTGCAGTCAGAATAGGTACTTTGGCGCCAAGAGACTGTTGTTCAGAAAGTGTCAAACCCTTTTAGAAAAACCATGCACTTCATGAACAATGCTTACAAAGTTTCACAATGTTTGGCAGCTATAGTACCTTCAGCTCTCTGCACACTTTAAATGTGCGTTTCACAAGGGTATTGCATTTGAATTTTAAATAGACTGAGTATACAGGACACACTTCCGCAATGATTCATTATATTTTGAAGTCACTTGATTTCCCAATGTCTGGAACTGACAAGAAACCATTAAAATGTGTCCTGTCAGTAAAATTTGTGCCAGGCTTGCCCAAAACGTGTGTGCGGGCACACACACACAAAAACATACAGAAATATTCACATTTGGCAAAGCTGAAGAATTTAGCTTCGCACTTTATTGGGCTCCCGAGTGGCGCAGCAGTCTAAGGCACTGTCTCTTAGTGTAAGAGGTGTCACTACAGTCCCTAGTTCGAATCCAGGCTGTATCACATCTGGCTGTGATTGGGAGAACCATAGGGCAGCGCACAATTGGCCCAGCGTCGTCCGGGTTTGGCCGTCATTGTAAATAAGAATTTATTGTTAATCGAGTTGCCTAGTTAAACAATATGGAATTTAACCTACACTACAGGACATAAAACCTTTTACAGTCCTTTGAGAGACGCATTTTCTCTACGTCTCCAGTGTGAGGTAGTTGACTGTTCTGTGACTATATGCTAAATACAGACCAAAGACATATTCAACTTGACTCATGACTATTCCAAATCCCTGTTAGTTCTTTCAGGTCACAGACATTATTTGAATGTCTCAGCTGAGAGGTGGAGTAGGTTTGAAACACAGTGGTGTTTTGTAACTACGGGGGTGTTTCCTCAGTAAATATCAGAGGCATTGATACAGCTTCTCCTCATGCCATTAGCGAACTATGGGTGCTTGACTTAGAGGTTCTGTGGTATGGGGGAAATAGCTGATTTACGAAGCAGCTGGATGCTTTGTTATGTACCGTCAGGTTCTTTAGCAGTCTGCATGGTTACACACACACACACACTCCTCTGGCGCTGAGTCAGCCTGGCCAGCTATTTTCACAAACTATGCTCTCTGGTTTTGTCTTTGCCCCAGTAGAGCCCAGACATAGTTGGCTGTTTGAAGCTGACGTTTTTACAACTGTGATAATACTAACATTAGTACCATTTAAACAACAACAGTGGGAGATTTACAGGACGTTGTGTAGACGTTTGGGCGTGTGAATATAAGAGGACTGTTAAGGGCCCTTGTCAGAGCCTAGGTGAGTTGATGACGTCTACGTGTGTATATATATATATATATATATATCTCAGGACAATGGAGCTCCAGTTGGACAACTACTTACTGGCCAACTCCTTAGATGCCCCTCAGGGATTAATAAAGTTGTATTGAATTAAAGTTACTCATTAGATGGCCGGACTACAACAGATAAATCCGTACAAGATATGAAAGAGGGGTTTACAATATGTGTCCTCACCACCTGTTGGGCTTAGCAGGAGCCTGTGTGGTCGTCAGTCAGCCTGGTGAGATCATATCTACATCTGTCCTCATCTCTGTTCCTGTAAATCTTACAGACATGTCAGTAGCATTAGTTATGGCGCCACACTGCAGAGCATCAGGCTAATATGACATGTCTCCATCACAATCTGTTTAGCTTGGATCGAGGTCTACATTTATCACAAAAAATTGGTTTGTGTTTGATACACCCTCAATATTTGTTTCAATTACATTTTAATTGAACAAATTCCACAAACAAGTCCCTGAAAACCCCTTGTGCTTCTTTGTGATCAATTGCTAGCCCACAGACAGACATCTGGAAATTATACCCAGAGGTCTTTTTGGGTTGTAATAATGTCAAAACAGGAAAGCGTGGGGTTCACACACAGAGAAAGAGAGCGGGAATCCCCAGTTGAGTCACACACAAACATGTAGCATTAATCTCACTGTAATCCCTGGATCAGGTGAGCTCCACTCAGATTATTAAATAACCGGTGACTAAAACAGTCAATTAGTCAGTCAGACACTTCATGTGCTCATCTGCATTTCAACCTACTGGTAATTGACAAAATAATGGAAACACAGTAAATGAGGGATACAAAGTATATTGAAAGCAGGTGCTGTTCCTGAGTTAACTAATCAATTAACATCCCATCATGCTCAAGGTCATTGTTTTGACTACCATAGGATGACAATGCCCCCATCCACAGGGCACGAGCGATCACTGAATGGTTTGATGAGCATGAAAACAATGTAAACCAAATGCCATGGCTGTCTCAGTCACTAGATCTCAGCCCAACTGATTCTGACAGCGTTTTCCACCACCATCAGCAAAACATCAAATGGAATTCCTAATGGAAGAATGGGATCACATTCCTCCAATAGATTCTACAAGTGTGTGCAATTCTATGCATTGAAGAGCTTCTGGCTCGTGGTGGACCAACACCCTTAAGACACTGTTGGTGATTCCTTTATTTTGGCAGTTATTTGTAGGTCTGTGATCTCAGCATTGTGTGAATGAAAGGCCCGGGGCTGTAAAAGGTTGAGTGTGTGGGATGGTGGGTTCGGATTGAATGGTGATGTACTTCCTTTTACTATCAAACAGCTAAATTATCGTACAAATGATGAGGAACTCTTATAGTAGATAGTGTGTTGGTGTAAACACCTGAGGGTGTGATGCTGATATGCTCTCCAGGAAGCAGTTAGGGGAGAGTGGGGTAAGTTGAGCCAAAGGCCTAGTGGAGCCACCCCTTGTTTCAACAAAATGAATCATGTGACCAAACATTTTGGAACATCTCATAATTTCAAGTCTGAAAGAAGAAACCAAATGGAAAAAGCGGTAAACAAGTGATAATCCCGCAAGTTGACGCTTTCACTCAATGCAGGCGGTGGAGGGACGGGACAGTGGGGGAACGAAAGATGGCGGAAGCGGATGAAGTGGATTCTGAATACAATGGCGGTAGAATCAAGGAGAATTGGAGTATTGTCCAAAAGAATGGAAAAAGTAGTGTACAGTGATGAGAATGACCCTTCGTATCTACTAGGAGTACAGTTTGTTAATGAAGAGCAGCTGAGCAGATTACCAATCTTGAAGAAACCATTTTAGTTATCCAAACTGGTGGAGAGAGTGCTGGGTAAAGTGAAGGCTGTGAGGGTCACGAGAGGCAGGCTTGTTTAGATTTTTTGTGCTTCTGTGGATCAGAAGGAACATGTGCTGTGTCTTAACCGATTTGATACGTTTGAAATGTCGTGTGTGTCTCTTCTGAATATATCTGGCGTCTCGTGGGAAGTCAATTTTGAAGATATGAAAAATATTCCTGGGTTGATTGAAGCGCGTCGGATGAATCGTGTGGTGAAAAAGTGAAGAGTCTGTTTTGTTTTTTGATATTAAGTCTCTCCCTACTCACATGCAGTTAGTTAACTACAGAATTAGAGCATTTATCACAAGACCAATGCAGTAGGATCATTGTAAAGCTTTTGGTCATGTATCAAGTGTTTGCAGAAGGGAGAAGCCGAGATGTCCAAGTTGTGGAAAAGATCGTATTATGTGTTATAAAAGTGATGAATATGTGACATGTTGCAATTGTGGTGGGATCCACGGAGCCACGTCTTTCGAATGCCCCACAAGGGTGAAAGAGAATGAGGAGGCCAAAGTCAGGGTTGTAGAGAGCAATTCATATGCAACAGCTGTGAAAAGGGTTGAGGATTTGAATGGTGCACCAGAAGAGTCCATGGTAGTGGATAGGCCTTCACTGCAGACTACAGGGTCCTGACATTTTAAAGGTTAAGAAGGTAGACTTTGTGGCCTTTATAGCTATGGTAATTAATGGCACCGCCAAGGTGGAGAGAAGGTCCAGGAAGATAGAAATCATAGTGGATGCAGCAGAGTGGTTCATGGGGCGGAAAGATTTCTCAGCGAAGGAGTTACATGGAATATTGGCCCAAGCCGTACCACCCTCAGGTCCTAGAGCCTGAGAAGGGAGATATGGAGAATTAAAGGAGGAAGTAGTGTCAGATTTGTTTGTTTTGGAAATTATATTTTTATTGGGGTATGACTACATCATCACTATTACGTATGGATTTTAATTTGGGCGGGGATTCAACCCGTCCAGTTGGTGGTGGCAAGACACCTTTAAGGTTGTAGTCCTCTATAAAACCTGCAGAAGAAGAAGCAAGCTAGTTATGTCTAAAAAACTGAATCCACATTTGCATTATAGGTTTCATAATGCTTGTATCTAAACCAAAGTAGATTATTTAATACATCAGTAGGGTCTCTAAGCTACAATATGAGGTCCTAAACCTAGCATGAAAGTGAATCCTTGTAGCTGTGTGGGCTAATAGTCCAAATGTTTGCCTTGGAAAGGCACGTTGAGCCAATGGCCACTAAACCCCATACAAATGATTACATTGTCATTTTTTATGCATAATATGTTTGCAATGTGTCATGCATATGAACTCAATGCATTACTGTTACAGAGCAGATATCATGCCCCATGTATACAAATGTAAAACAAGCAGGGGTCCAGCGCCATGGAGGAAGAGAGAAGATGTAAAATCGAGCAGCAGTAAGAGATGAAAATATAGACTTAATGACACAGGTACATTGACACAAAATAAAAAACAAACATGTACCTGCAGAAACACACAAGGTCTAAAATCCCACTGCAAACAACCAGAGACAGGCCAAAGTACAATGAAAGGTTCTTTATGAACTCAGCTTTTCCAAAAATGGCAATACACAGTATCACTACAGACAGATTAGAAAGGTAGAAAAATGTTATTTATGGCTACAGGCTAACTATGAGCACCAAGTCAAACTAACACAGCAGTCGATTCACTCACAGAGCGGTGGCCAATGTTCATTTGGCTCTACCCAAGCAGGGTTGGACTTTTCCTCCCGAGCAGGGGTCGTTAGTCAATGGTTGGTCCGGAAGTCGATGGGTGAGTCTGTTGTCAGTAGCAGGTTGCCGGCTGTTCCTCGCTACGCACTGGCCCAGCTGAGTGGTAACGTTTGGTGTAGCCTCTCACAGCTGTGTCGGGCGTGTCCCCGGTGTCTGTAGTCATGGGGGACACAAAACATACAATTACAGCATGTACTGGCCAGCAATTGGAGTCACACTGACACCTTGGAAATAGCACTTTCCTTTAGTATTGCTATTGAGAGCGTTGTGATTTGTGTATTTTTCCCACAGCAGGTGGAGAGGAACACCAACGATGTTGACGTCTGTCAGTCGAGAGGTCCCTGGTCCGAAGGGCGCCCTGAAAGTAAGTTCCAGTTCCTTTTAACTCTAGTTCTGGGGATTGTTTAGCAATTCGTTTGGGGAGGGAGGAGGTTATAGGGAATTGGCAACAGCTGTCTCAATGTCACTTTAGTCCATGCCAATCTGCAAAATCACAGCATACCATGCAAGCAATATTTTTTTCTCCATGCAATGCATTTCGATTTCACACGTACGAATATAAGGAATTTAAGGGAAAAGGCAATCGTTGTAAACACAGCACACATGATTAAAAAGCACTCATAAATAGGCATGACATCAAATAATAAGACATGGTGATATGCAATATAAAGAGAATGACAGTCTCTAGTTTTGTAAGAATCAGTGTCACTTGTGATATTTACATGGATTCTAATTATTTCCAGGGATACACAACATCCGGCAATATATGGATCCTTGTTAGAAAGAATACGGTATTTCCCTTTACATAGTGATGCTGCTGGATGTTAACCATGGTTCAACTTACCCCTCTCTCCCCTACTGTAGTAACCTATAAATCCCTGCCATGTGTCTAAAACTCTAACTTATCTCAGGGGAGGCCTGGCACTTCAAACAGCAACATGCTTACATTTCAGGAAACACATCAGCACTTGGTTCTGGGAAGTAACAACAATCTTTTATACTCAGCTTCTTCATTCACTCACTGAGGTAAACCTTGCAGAGGTCACCAAAAGTTCAGCCATAAACACCTGTTTGATTTACTACAACTACACAAACTGTTGGAAAATTATATCTCCACGCACAGTGCAGTGATCGTTTTAGATAGTGACGATCGTGATGTGTAGGTGATGATGGTGATGATGATGATGATGATGGTGGTGGTATTAATGATGATGATGGTGGTGATGGTGATGAGTACGTATGCTGAGGAACATTGGTGAATGTGCATGCAGGATGGAGTCAGTGTCCAACAGACATCTCTCTACTGATGGATACTCTGGTGGGTTTATTTAGGCTTGGCAGTGTGTGCAGTCCTTCTGCAAGCATAATGTCACCATAAGAACAAGACTAAATAGAGCCAAGAAGAAGACTATCAGATAAGCATGTCAAAAAAGTCACTACAGTATTTACTAGCTGTCAGTGTGTGTTAGTTTGTGTGTGTGTGTGTCTGTGTCAGTAAGCACACTCAGACTGCATCAGTTTGTGAGTGCGCACATATGCGTGTGTGCATGTGTGTGGGTGTATACAGTGTGACCTGTGTGACGTACTGCAGCAATGGCAGTGACTCAGTGAAGGGTTGCCAGGACAATGTCAACGTCTGAGACCCAAACCAGCGGCTCCCAGACTTCCCAAACCACCAACAACAAGCTACACGCCCAGCCAGAGGACCAGGAATGTCATTCATATGGTCCTGATTTCCCCCCTCTTTCACCCTTCCATCCCTCCATCCCTCCCCTCTTTCCATCCTATGTGGAGGGAGGAGAGAGATTGTTGGATCCAGAGTAGGGATGGCTCATCTCCAGCTTGGTATCTGCTTGCACAGACAGCTACCCACCGCCGCATGCAAACACTGGCTTTATAAATCCCCTAATCTATGTTTCCCCTTAATAACTATGGAGACTTTAAGACTGCCAGATACAATTTGTAGCCCTCAGTAGCTACGTGTTATATATACAGATGTTTTTAATTGCTCCAAGCCTAATACACAAAACGAGAGCAGTGTTGTTGCCATCCATGTTTCTCTGTAGCCAATGCACAACACAACATTTCTTCATAAGGAAGATGAACGTGAAAAGCCCAGTGGAGCTGGAAAGGCAGCAGGCAGGTTTCCATTGTGTTCTACCATAACTCATAAAGAGACCTTTTTGCTGTAACTCTGAAGGGGAATTCAAACCACCCCTGTGGATCTCTCTGTACAGTATGTCTGTGTCAAACCAGGCCGATGTCAGCCAACTGCACTGTTTATTGCTTGAGGTTTGATGCATATTTCCTGCTCGTCATCTGGAACACAGTCTAGCAGTTCAACAGTAGATTCCTCTCAGCTCAGCCCATGCAGCATGGCTTTGATATTCACCACAGCCACTGGGACACGATCAATCTCCTGATCACTTCTCTCAGTTCAACTGCGTTTCTGATCTTCGTGGTCTTATCTGTGGAATCTCCCGTCTCTGAGCGGCCTAGCCGGTGTTCTCTGATCATGCCACCGAGCTCTCAGCACACTCATTTTATAACTAGTTTAAGAGCTGTCACCTTTGGCATAGAATTTCACTTTTCGACAGCGCTTAAAACAGGTTCATCAGGTTCAGAAAAAAGTTGTGGTTTTGTAAATGGATTTGGCCCTTGACCAGGAATGATGAACACTTAAAAACACAAGCCTTCAGTAGTCTTGAACAAGCTGAAGTGAAACGAGTCAAGATCTTCTGCAATTAGGCCTACCTAGTTAAACTATGTTTGCATTGGAAAACTCTGCAAACTTACAGTTAAAACAAGTGTAAATTACTGAACAGGCAGGATCTTCTCTGAACATCACACACATTTCCACACATTTCCCCTCCATGCTCACAACCTGAACACTGAACCATAGAGAAATAACATGCTGCCTTCTGGGGTCATATGGAGCAGGTGTTCCTAGTCTTTTTGAGCTCTATCACCCCTTAAAGGCTTCTGTAATTCTCCTGAGCTGAGACCCATTGGATAAACCAAACCAATGGTTCTTGTTAGAACCCATTCTGTGGCTACTGCCTTGAGGGAGTCTGAGGAGATCCACCAGTAGGTTTCGGGCCCATCTGGGAGATAGTGAGGTAGTGATGGAGGGTTGCTAAACGTCCCTGGTGAGGTAGCCATTTAACGATGTGGTGCTACAGATGACCTCTTTCACGTCCTGTGAGGTAAGGTCAACAGAGACCAGACTTCCAATCACCTACTGGCTGTCATCCATTTGCCCAAAAACCAGCTCCTCTAAACCACATACGTCTCTCTCTCTCTCCACATGGCAGATTATTCTAGTATGTCATAAAAAATTGAATTGTCTTCTGTTTTCGCTGGTGAAATCTATTATTTTCCTTTTCAACAAAAATAGTCAGTCATTTTCATTACTGTACATTTATTTTTTCCTCAAACTATACTATCCAATGACCTTTCCTATCCTTAAATAACATTTCAACTTTTACATACAGGTGATTATGTGCAGACAGTAGGAGTCTTTAGTTTGTGTGTGTCTCTGTGTCAGTAAGTACAGTCAGGCTGCATCAGTTTGTGCGTGTGCACGTATGCACGTGGCAGTCATTTGTTTCCACATTGATCTAGGCGGGGTATGACTACATTGCAATAGCTCTGCGTTGATTGAAACCTCCTACTCCTTCCCATGCGCTGCACCTAACATAGTAAATGTAAATCCGAGATTCTGAAATTAGTCAAATACAATATGTTACGTTTGGTATGGTTACATAAGACAGAAACGAAAGTAGGGTGGTTGATCGGGGTGGATGTGTGGTCGTATAATGCGAACTTCTGTAACGATCGTCGCGGGCTGAAGGAGAGGAGGACCAAAGTGCAGCGTGGTACGTATCCATAATTCTTTTAATCAATATGAATACACGAACAAAAACAACAAAATGACCAACGAAACGAACAGTTCTGACAGGTGCAACATACACTAACCAGAAAATAACCACCCACAAACACAAGTGGGAAAACAGGCTACCTAAGTATGGCTCTCAGAGACAACGATAGACAGCTGCCTCTGATTGAGAACCATACCAGGCCAAGCACATAGAAACAGAAAACCTAGACCTATAACACAAAATACCCACCCACATCACACCCTGACCAAACTAAAAATAGAAACATACAAAGCAATCTACGGTCAGGGCGTGACAGTACCCCCCCCCCCCCCCCCCAAAGGTGCGGACTCCGGCCGCAAAACCTTTAGCATTTTAGCTAATTAGGTACTTTTCAACAACTTACTACTATTTAGCTACTTTGCAACTACTAGCATGTTATCTAACCCTAATGCGAACGTCTAGCAACACAAAGGTTGTGAGTTCGAATCTCATCATGGACAACTTTAGCATTGTAGCTAATTAGGTACTTTTCAACTACTTACATATGTGTTGCTTCTTTGCAACTACTTAACACGTTAGTTAATCCTTCCCCTAACCCTAACTTTAACCCTTTTAGCTAACCCTTCCGCTAACCTTAACTATTTTAGCTAACCCTTCCCCTAACCCTAACCTTAACCCTTTAACCTAACTCCTAAACTTAACCTTAACCTTAACCCCTAGACTAGCTAATGTTAGCCAGCTAACTAACGTTAGCCACCTAGCTAGGATTCTTAATATATCATACGTTTTGCAAATTTGTAACATACTGTACGTTTTGCAAATCTGTAACATATAATACGAATTGAAATTGGTAACATATCATACTAAATGGGTGATGGACATCCACAAATTAATACATACCATGCGAAACGTAACATATCATACTAAATGGAGTGTCACAGATTTACATACATAATAATATGAAATGCTCTGAGACCAGGTTGGCTCCCTCTGCCATGCAGCATTTCTGTTTTCACCAAAACCATGGTTCCCAACCTTTCTGTTATGACATGCTCCACCTAAAGTTTTTCAGATCTTCCATTGACCCAATATTTCCAGCCACAGCACTGTCCAAAGCCCTGACCCAGTAGGATTTGGCACTGATAGATAAGTAGGTCCTGACCCACGGTTTGGGAAACTAAATCTCCAAATCGTGACACACAGATGAAATAACATGCAAGCCTAACGAAACCTCTGGCCACACACACACACACACACACACACACACACACACACACACACACACACACACACACACACACACACACACACACACACACACACACACACACACACACACACACACACAAACACACACACACACACACACACACACACACACACACACACACACACACACACACACACACACACACACACACACACACACACACACACACACACACACACACACACACACACAAACATCTGCCAAACATCCTTTTACCAGTCTCTAAACCCTGGGCTGGGCTCAACTCTGACTCCAGTACTAATAGTTGGATTAGAGAAGAGTCAGATGATATTTATGAGGGAGATTATGTGTATGTCAGGGGAGACAGATCACCTGGCAGAGATTAGACTCTATACAGGACAAAAGGCTAATCTCAGTTAATCCACCCATTGATTAAAATTAAACATGTCATCTACAGATGTTTCTGTAGTTAATCCATGTCTGTCTAGAATTAAAAATTGAATCTAGAGATGTTTCCTCACTCTATCCATCCGCTTGTCTGTCTGGGTTACAGGCAACACTAGCAGAAGCACTGCAGAACCAGCAGAGAAGTCAAGCATTAGATGCATGCACGCAAAAATACACACACAGTATCTCATCGTCACACCACTAAATTCCTAAAACTGGGAGTGGGAGAATTTGAGCGACCTGTTCTCCATTCTCTCCTCTTTCTGTTGGATGGACTGACATCCTTCTGTCTGTCTAAGGAGAGACTGATGGAGAAACCTCACACACACAGCCGGGTCCACAGTTACAGGTCTGGCACTGAGAGATCCATTAGCTGCCGGTCCAAGGCAGCACTGTATGTGTGAAGGGTTCCAACACTAGAGCCATCCAGAAAGTGTGTTTACATTAGGAGGATTAGCTAGCCGGGTTGGATGAGGCCAGCAGGGACGGGTGACTCACACAGACAGAACATAACACTGGGAAATATTGTGAGACAGAAGCTACACTACCGTTCAAAAGTTTGGGGCCACTTAGAAATATCCTTGTTTTTGAAAGGCGTAGGCGTACAGAAGCCCATTATCAGTAACCATCACTCCTGTGTTCCAATGGCACTTTGTATTAGCTAATCCAAGTTTATCATTTTAAAAGGCTAATTGATCATTAGAAAACCCTTTTGCAATTATGTTAGCACAGCTGAAAACTGTCGTGCTGATTAAAGAAGCAATAATAATGGCCTCTTTAGACTAGTTGAGTATCTGGAGCATCAGCATTTGTGGGTTTGATTACAGGCTCAAAATGGCCAGAAACAAATAACTGTCTTCTGAAACTTGTCAGACTATTCTTGTTCTAAGAAATAAAGGATATTCCATGCAAGAAATTGCCCAGAAACTGAGGATCTCGTACAACGCTGTGTACTACTCCCTTCACAGAACAGCACAAACTGGCTCTAACCAGAATAGAAAGAGGAATGGGAAGCCCCGGTGCACAACTGAGAAAGTGGACAAGTACATTAGAGTGTCTAGTTTGAGAAACAGACGCCACACAAGTCCTCAACTGGTAGCTTCATTAAATAGTACACGTAAAACACCAGTCTCAACGTCAACAGTGAAGAGGCGACTTAAGGTGGGCAAAAGAACACAGACACTGGACAGAGGAACTCTGCCTAGAAGGCCAGCATCCCGGAGTCGCCTCTTCACTGTTGACGTTGAGACTGGTGTTTTACGGGTACTATTTAATGAAGCTGCCAGTTGAGGACTTTTGAGGCGTCAGTTTAAAAAATAACAGGCTGTCGTGATCATGCACTGAAAAGCACTGACTGATTCTCGTACGCATAAATGCACCTCATGTGTTTGGTAATTCTTTGTTCTAAAGAGAGACAGATGTAGGCAGTAAATTTACTGTAAAACCAATTACGTTAACCACTCCAAGACTCAGAGACCACATGCACACACACATTGACGCACACACACACACACACACACACACACACACACACACACACACACACACACACACACACACACACACACACACACACACACACACACACACACACACACACACACACACACACACACACACACACACACACACACACACACACACACACACGCACACATACACAAACAAACAATTTACTTTGAGGTACAGCTGATTATAGAGAGTAGCCAGTAGAGTTGAAAGGCATTCCTAGCCCCCTCACTGTACCTACATGACACATACAGTTTCCTAGCCCTTCTGCAGGACACACATAGTTAGAACCACAACACAAGAGCTGGCTAAACTGAGCCCTCAGCAGGAGACCTAGTGACTGGGCCATTATAAACCCTACCTGTCATTATAAAACATACCTGTCAGAGCCCTCAGCACCCACTCACACATCTACTGCATGCACATGAAGCAGATGTGAGGCTCTGATATCAACTAGCAAGTGAGCACTACCATTGTCCAGCATTTAAAGGTCCAATGCAGCTGTTTTTATCTCAATATCAAATCATTTCTGGTTAACTATTAAGTACCTTACTGTGAATGTTTTCAATTAAAATGGTCAAAAAGAAATAATAATTGTTTCTTAGCAAAGAGCAATTTCTCAAGCAAGATTTTGATTGTGTGGAGGAAGCTGTTATTGGCAGAAAGGTTGGGATCTAATTTACTGCCTGGTGATGTCACCAGGCAAGACAAAACTCCATCCCACCAAAACATGCAAAAATTTCTGCAGTTTTTTTCAAACAGATCACACAGTAAAATGACATTATCATAATTTTCACAATTTCACAGTATTATTCCAACTTCATAGTGTGGAAATATACAGTCAGTATATTTAGGACAGTTTAGTAGGTACACCCATCTATTACCGGGTCGGATGCCGCTTTGCCTCCAGAACAGCCTGAATTCTTTGGGACATTAATTCTACAAGTTGGAAACATTCCACAGAGATGTTGGTCCATGCTGACTAGATGGCATCAAGCAGTTGCTATGTACAGATTGGACAGTGGTACACCACCACCACCAGCCTGTACTGTTGACACCAGGCAGGAGAGGTCCATGTACTCTTACACCAAATCCTGACTCCGCCATCAGCATGACGTAACAGGAACCGGGATTTGTCGGACCAGGCAATGCTTTTCCAGTCCTCAATTGTCCAGTGTTGGTGATTGCATGCCCACCGGAGGCACATCTTCTTGTTTTTAGCTGATAGGAGTGGAACCCGGTGTGGTAGTTTGCGGCAATAGCCCATCCGTGACAAGAACCGACGAGTTGTGCGTTCCGAGATGCCGTTCTGCACTCTAATGTTGTACTGCGCTATTATTTGTCTGTTTGTAGTCGCCTGTTGGCTTGCACGATTCGTGCCATTCTCCTTCGACCTCTCTCATCTACAAACTGTTTTCACCAAGAGGACTGCCGCTGACTGGATTTATTTTTCTTCAGTCGTACAATTCTCGGTAAATCCTAGACACTGTGTGTGAAAAGCCCAGGAGGGCAGCCATTTCTGAGATACTGGATTTGGCGTGCCTTTGCACCGGCGATCATACCAAGCTTAAAGTGGCTTAGGTCACTCGTTTTGCCCATTCTCATGTTCAATCGAACAATAACTGATTGCCTCAATGCCTGTCTGCCTGCTTTTTATATACTGTAGTAAGCCAGGGCCACTTGTCTCACTGTCTGTGGAAGCGGTCAATTTTCGTGAAGGGGTGGTGTACCTTATAAACTGGCCGGTGAATGTATATAAAACACAAGAAAATCACATTTTTGACTGCATTGGGCCTTATTCCTGCTTCCTAGGTACAAAGTGTTGTTGCAAACATGGAGACGCGAGGAGACGTAAGCAAGCTAGTTATTGCCTTACTACAAAATATATTTCAAATGTACACAACAATACATACAGATACATTACCTGGTCAATAGTTTCATTTACAGAATAACCATCATTCTTTCCGCTGTGGGAGTGGGCTGGGCCTGCTTTCACAGTCACTGTATCCTGTCCAGCTAACACACATACATACACACACACACAGATAAACACACACACACAGAAACACACAAAGATAAACACACACATACATAAACACACACTGAGACAGCATGGTTCTAAGAAAGAGTGACAGCATATACATCCAGAAGACTCTTGTTCTCTCATTCCTAATCTAGACATGATTTATATTAAAACTAAAATAAATCTGTCACATCGGCCATGTATATGCAGGGTTGGGGAGTAGCTGATTACGTGTAATCTGATGATAATTTAAAAAAAACTGTATTCAGTTACTTTACCAGCAAACATATTGTAATCCGATTACAGATACTTTTGAAAAAAAATTATGGTTACTTCTTGGATTACTTTTAAATTCAACTACTTACTACTGTTTGTTTTCTCAATGACATTCAATTCAGCATTGAAAAAAGGCGCAAGTTTAACTTTGTTCCACCTGACCAAGTCAGACCACAAGTCAGAGACCACATTGATGACACACTAAATTATGGGTCGTTTTCGTCTTCTTCTAATACCTCTTCAGGGGAAAGTAATCCGAAAGTAATCAGATTACGTTACTGAGTTTCGGTAATCCAAAAGTTACGTTACTGATAACAATTTTGGACAGGTAACCGTAACGAATTACATTTAGAAAGTAACCTACCCAACCCTATGTGTGTGTGTGTGTGTGTGTGTGTGTGTGTGTGTGTGTGTGTGTGTGTGTGTGTGTGTGTGTGTGTGTGTGTGTGTGTGTGTGTGTGTGTGTGTGTGTGTGTGTGTGTGTGTGTGTGTCCTGTTGATGCTGACCAGCCGTTACTCCAGTTTGACGGATGTTTGTTGAACATTGGTTTTGAGTTAGCTGGAGCTTGACATTTTCCCACCGAGTTGTGCGCATTATTTATTTTGTTCACCACAAGTCAAGTGAAAGGCTGTGCCAAACCGCCACATGGATTACCCTTAACTTTGGTCCTATATACAGTACCATACACCACTGCAGATACAGAATGACTACTGAACAAATCTAGCTCTACTTCAATGGTCACCAACTCTGGTCCAGGGTATTGTTCAATGTTCAACAGCAGACTGTGAATGTATAGTGTACAGCTGTGAGTATATTGTGTAACAGCAATAGCACAACTTTTTATGACCTTCACTGGTGTAAGAAGTTCTCTGGGGGGGGGGGGGGGTTCCCTCCGGATGTTGGGCTCTATGCCTGAAAATGCCCTTGTCCCCCCAAATTCAAACTCTCCCATAAATTTCTAAAAACTGCCAATAATGGATATTAACTGAAAAAGTATCTTATGTCGTTTCTTGCAATAGCCCTCTGTGACTTTAAAGAATATTTATCTCAAAACTGTGATTCCTAAAAGATGTGTCCGGAGATTTGGTCAACTCCGTCTGATTCGTCCAAAATCCTAAATTAATCTAGAATGAGCAGGGTCATCTATACTATACAGGGTCAGCTATACTATACAGGGTCATCTATACTATACAGGGTCATCTATACTATACAGGGTCAGCTATACTATACACAGTCATCTATACTATACAGGGTCAGCTATACTATACAGGGTCATCTATACTATACAGGGTCAGCTATACTATACAGGGTCATCTATACTATACAGGGTCAGCTATACTATAGAGGGTCATCTGTACTATACAGGGGCATCTATACTATACAGGGTCATCTATACTATACAGGGTCAGGTATACTATACAGGGTCATCTATACTATAGAGGGTCAGCTATACTATAGAGGGTCATCTGTACTATACAGGGGCATCTATACTATACATGGTCATTTATACTATACAGGGTCAGCTATAACATATAACATATATAACATCTATACTATACAGGGTCATCTATAGTATACAGGGTCAGCTATACTATTCAGGGTCAGCTATACTATACAGGGTCATCTATACTATGCAGGGTCAGCTATACTATCTCTACTTTTGATAGGTTGAAACAATATTGGAATCACTGTGGTCACATCCTTAAACTATCAACTCCATCTGCCTGATATATTACAATAGAATATTACTTTTGGTTAAAATATGTTACATTTATTTAGGTTTTATAGTCATAAAGGAACTGAGGAAAACTAAATTGCTACTGTGTATAGCACATGAATAAAGCAAACGTTAACTTGGTCAAAGTGTTGAAAGATCTAATAGAATGGTCATGTTTTTATTGGGGATTTTCAAAATAATCATTTTCCATATTTTACAAATGTTTGTATTGAACTTTTATTTTTAGAGGCAAAAATATGTATGTTTTGAGTACCTGTTGTCAACTCCGTCACTGATGGCTAACCCCCCCCCCCCCCCCCCCACCACCAAAAAAGCCCTTGCTCAAACCTTGCTGGGGGCCCCACAAAACTACACTACGCTACTGATGACCTGGTGACTTCCCATTGTCATATTCTGGCCCATTTCCTATGTGAAAAAAATAAGAGAAGGAGAGGTGATGGTGTGAGATTTAGAAGAGGCAGGTGAGGAGAGAGCTACTGCTATGGTAGCATGGTCCACCCTTTTCCAGTCAAGGATAATCTTTGATGGCGCCATACTAGACAGAAAAGGTGGTGGGAAGGACCTAGTCTTGAAATAGATCATTACATTACTGTACCTCCAACCTCAGAAATACTTGGTAGATGGCTGGTATCCTCTGGACAGACTTCTGGTAAACCAATCCCTCAGATGAGCAACAGGCCCTGGAAATGTATGTCTGTGGGTGAGGGGGGCATCCCTGTTCCCACAACATCATTAGCTATTAATCTCCACTGTGGGCGTTGCATTAACATCTGCGTCCGCAGACTGTACACACATGACTGAATTCCCTGTCTCGGTCTGCGTTCAGAGACGCTTCTTTTCCTAGGTGTGTCTGAGTGGTTGTTCTCAGACCGAGTGTGTCAGATTGAGACATCCAATCAGCTGCTGCAGTCATAACAACAACTCCCGTCACTAGGATTAAGAAAGATTGATATCGCCTTAGAAACCTGTGTTATCCTACTACAGTAGATTTGTTTAGAAAGGAAATACAGGGGTGATGAACGTGTTAAACTCCGTTACTGGAGGGCTGCAGGGCCTGCTGTTTTGTTATTATTTCTTTCTCCTGTTCTTTAATGTCTGATTGAGTCACACCGTTTACGATCTCATAGATCTCTTGGTGTTGGAAGATCTGTCTACACCCCCCAGCCACAGCCAGTATACAGTAAGCCTGCTGGGTTAGATCACACACAGAATACAGATACAGGAAGCCTGCTGGGTTAGATCACACACAGAATACAGATACAGGAAGCCTACTGGGTTAGATCACACACAGAATACAGATACAGGAAGCCTGCTGGGTTAGATCACACACAGAATACAGATACAGGAAGCCTGCTGGGTTAGATCACACACAGAATACAGATACAGGAAGCCTGCTGGGTTAGATCACACACAGAATACAGATACAGGAAGCCTACTGGGTTAGATCACACACAGAATACAGATACAGGAAGCCTGCTGGGTTAGATCACACACAGAATACAGATACAGGAAGCCTACTGGGTTAGATCACACACAGAATACAGATACAGGAAGCCTGCTGGGTTAGATCACACACAGAATACAGATACAGGAAGCCTACTGGGTTAGATCACACACAGAATACAGATACAAGACGCCTGCTGGGTTAGATCACACACAGAATACAGATACAGGAAGCCTACTGGGTTAGATCACACACAGAATACAGATACAGGACGCCTGCTGGGTTAGATCACACACAGAATACAGATACAGGACGCTTGCTGGGTTAGATCACACACAGAATACAGATACAGGACGCCTGCTGGGTTAGATCACACACAGAATACAGATACAGGACGCCTGCTGGGTTAGATCACACACAGAATACAGATACAGGAAGCCTGCTGGGTTAGATCACACACAGAATACAGATACAGGAAGCCTGGTTACTGTTTAGGCAGATCAGAGAGGCTCAAACCAACATGATCTCTGTCAGGAGCAGAGAGCATTCTCTCTGAAAATAAAATGCTTGAGTAGAAGACCTGGTCCCTGCGGTGTTGTCTATCTGAGGAGCCTGTGTGTGTGTGTGTGTGTGTGTGTGTGTGTGTGTGTGTGTGTGTGTGTGTGTGTGTGTGTGTGTGTGTGTGTGTGTGTGCGTGTGCGCATGTGCGCGTGTGCGCATGTGCGCATGTGCGCGTGTGTGATTAAGGTCGCTGTACTGTGTCCAACACACAGACGACTCAAGCAGCTGAATTACACACAGACACACGGACATGCACATTCACTACAATGACCTAAAGCAGAGAGAAGACAACCACACTGTAAACAGACAGGAGGGGATGGAAATCAGAAATCAGATCACTGACCGTGTGAAAAACAGAGGTATTTCTATATCCTACCCAGTCCTCCACCATTATTACACCACTGGAACATATACATCACAATTATCCTACAATATTCCATGATTTATGTGATAATTATGGGATGGATCAAGTGGAAGAGAACACTTTGTTGTCTTTGTGTGGTGTGTGTGGTTGTGTGTGTGTGTGTGTGTGTGTGTGTGTTCGTTCGTGTGTGTACACTATGTGTGTGTGTGCATAGCGGACATAGAAAGATGGTCTACAGAGACCTGTATGTGGAGAAAGACCGCAATTAAATTTTTGCCTGAATTGGCAAAATTGGCATTCAGAAAGTATTCAGACTCCTTGACGTTACAGCCTTATTCTAAAATGTATTCAATTGTTTTTTTCCTCATCAATCTACAAACAATACCCCATAATGACAAAGCAAAACAGGTTTTAGACATTTTTGCTAATAAAAAAAAAAATGATATCACATATACATAACTATTCAGATCCTTTACTCAGTACTTTGTTGAAGCACCTTTGGCAACAATTGCAACCTTGAGGCTTCTTGGGTATGATGCTACAAACTTGGCACAACTGTATTTGGGGAGTTTCTCCCATTTTTCTCTGCAGATCCTCTCAAGCTCTGTCAGGTCGGATGGGGAGCGTTGCTGCACAGCTATTTTCAGGTCTCTCCAGAGATGTTTGATCGGGTTCAAGTCTGGGCTCTGGCTGGGCCACTCAAGGACATTCAGAGACTTGTTCCGAAGCCACTCCTGCATTGTCTTGGCTGTGTTCTTAGGGTCGTTGTCCTGTTGGAAGGTGAACCTTTGCCCCAGTCTGAGGTCCTGAGGGCTCTGGAGCAGATTTTTATCAAGGATCTCTCTGTACTTTGCTCCGTTCATCTTTGCCTCGATCCTGACCAGTCTCCCAGTTCCTGACGCTGAAAAACATCCCCACAGCATGATGCTGCCACCATCATGCTTCACCGTAGGGATGGTGCCAGGTTTCCTCCAGGCGTGACGATTGGCATTCAGGCCAAAGAGTTCAATCTTGGTTTCATCAGACCAGAGAATCTTGTTTCTTATGGTCTGAGAGTCTTTAGGTACCTTTTGGCAAACTCCAAGCCAGCTGTCATGTGCCTTTTACTAAGGAGTGGCATCCGTCTGGCTACTCTACCATAAAGGCCTGATTGGTGGAGTGCTGCAGAGATGGTTGTCCTTCTGGAAGGTTCTCCCATCTCAACAGAGGAACTCTGAACCTCTGTCAGAGTGACCATTGGGTTCTTGGTCACCTCCCTGACCAAGGCCCTTCTCCCCCAATTGCTCAGTTCTAGGAAGAGTCTTGGTGGTTCCAAACTTCTTCCTTTTAAGATTGATGGAGGCCACTGTGTTCTTGGTGACCTTCAATGCTGCAGTAATTTTTTGGTACCCTTCCCCAGATCTGTGCCTCGACACAATCCTGTCTCAGAGCTCTGTGGACAATTCCTTCGACCTCATGCCTTGGTTTTTGCTCTGACATGCACTGCAACTGTGGGACCTTATATAGACATGTGTGCCTTTCCAAATCATGTCCAATAAATTGAATTTACCACAGGTGGAATACAATCAAGTTGTAGAAACATCTCAAGGATGATCAATGGAAACGGGATGCACCTATGCTCAATTTTGAGTCTCATAGCAAAGGGTCTGAATACTTATGTAAATAAGGTATTTCTGTCATTTTATTTAGATTTTTTTTTCTAAATTTGCAAAAAAAACTGTTTTTGTTTTGTCATTCTGGGGTATTGTGTGTAGATTGCTAAGGATTTTTTTATTCAATCCATTTTAGAATAAGGCTGTAACGTAACAAAATTTGAAAAAGTGTCTGAATACTTTCCGAAGGCACTGTATGAGTGTGTATAAGTGTGTTTGTGCATTAAGCGTGTGCATGTGTGTGTTTTTCAGGCTCCTAGGCTGATTAAGCTGGTATAAACCAAAGCTTTGATGGGAGTTCAGACTCATCAGTGAGGATACTACAGAGACACAGAGTGACCACAGGCTTGATCAAGACATGATCAAGTCACAGTCAGGTCACGGTCCTGTGGAGTGGATAAATTAAGTCAGGGATTTTTTGGGGAGGGGATGTTTTGGGAAGAGCGAGCTGACCCGTGGTCGTGGGTTCATTGTAAAGTAAGTTGTTTATGTTATTCTTGTCTTTATGCCTGAGATGCTGTCGAGTACAGGAGATAATTCAAGATACACAATAAAATTATTAGACCTGGGTTCAAATAGTATTTGTTCCCTTTCAAAGTTCAGCAGGGAAGAGCAGAAGAGAACTTATGTTACCCCTGGGTTAGAGCGACAGAGACAGAGACAGAAACAGAGGCTGGATGGTGCCAGGGTCCAACCCAGAAATACAGGAACGTCAAGCTGTAGTAAGTAGTGGAGAGACTCTAACCATCACTTTAACCTCTCCTTCGCTATCTCTCCACCTCTCTCTCTCGCTCACTCTCTCTCTAATGTCCCCCCTTTTTTTCTCTGTCTCTCTCTCGCTCTCAATTTCTCTCTCTGTCTTCCTCTCTCTCTCCATAAATCAGTCAAGACACCCACACTCCCCCGGTACAGGATGCCACAAGTAGCAGTGAACTATTAACCTCAATAACCTGAGTTGTTTGTGACAAGCTAAAATTAGTGTGCAGTTAGACTCAGAGTCGTTCTGAAGACCTGCAACACACACAGATAATGGAAAGGTCAGGGCTATAAGAACCATGTTATCTTCAAAACAATCAGAACAGACAACAGCAGATGGAACATGATTCCCACAGTATTTCCATAGCCTACAGCTACCTTTCCTCAATTGACTGATTTTGATTTCTAAGTGATATTTTTCAGTTTGATAATAGTGCATTTATGCTATTTTGTTCAGTGTTGAATTACATTCATGGATTCACAGTAATGCAGTAAGACATTGAACAGTATACATTTTCAGTTTCTGCTTCAGAGCCAAAAACCCTAGATCAGAGAGTTTAAGAACACACACACACGCACACACACACGCACACACACACACACACACACACACACACACACACACACACACACACACACACACACACACACACACACACACACACACACACACACACACACACACACACACACACACACACACACACACACACACACACACACACACACACACACACACACACACACACACACACACACACACACACTGAAAGAGGAAACATGCGAGAGTATTACATTTCTCTCTTACATTTTCTTCAATTGTCTGTGATAGAATAATAGAACTCACTCATAAATCAAAGTTACAGTACTGGCTCTGTATGCTGAATGAGGATTTTTCTTTGAAATGGATGCTGTATGAAAAAGTGTCAAGTTTGTGCATGCATGCATGTGTGCTTGCGTGCATGTAATGTATGTGTGTGTTTAAGGTAACACTATATCATAGAGTTGGACCACACAAGAATCAGTACAGGACTAGTGGCTAATGCCTCTGCCTCACACTCTAACTGTATCCCTTTAAACACCACCTGTGCGAGTGTGTGTATTTCAGCTGGCATGACAATGATTTGTGCATGCAGATGTGCTGTTTGTGTGTGTGTGTGTGTGTGTGTGTGTGTGTGTGTGTGTGTGTGTGTGTGTGTGTGTGTGTGTGTGTGTGTGTGTGTGTGTGTGTGTGTGTGTGTGTGTGTGTGTGTGTGTGTGTGTGTGTGTGTGTGTGTGTGTGTGTGTGTGTGTGTGTGTGTGTGTGTGTGTGTGTGTTTTGTCTTTCTGAAACTGACTATTATCCAGATCTGAATGTGTGTATTGCGTGTGGTCAGTAGCGACCCATAATTCAGTGGCTTGCCTGTTTTGCATGTTATTTTGTCACATATCAGTTTGCAAACAATGTAAAGAAAAATACATATCATTGAGTTAATAAAGCTGCATACAAACATGGTCTCTTTTTTGTTTTCTTGAGTAAGGCAGCTCCAAGTACAGGTGCTTCAGCCTACCTCAGTGCTTTCTGTTGGGATGGGGCAAGCCAGATTGGCTCAGTGTTTGATGACAAAATTTGCCCACGAAGGACCACCACTCCACCTTCCCGTTCAAGAGAGCACAGCACAACAAGGTGAGTCCAAAAATGTATTGTATGCTGCTTTTTAAATTATGTAATATGCCAGGGAGATACGTATACTGTAGCTAAGAAAGTAATACTAAGTGTATGTTGTGTAGTAAGCTGTTAGTAGCCCATGTGCCTCACCCTGATAATTTGGTCTATTTTCACCTCTTAATTTCACCTACTGTTCTGACTTGGTGGTGCACATGTAGCCTATAACCTGTTTTAAAGAAATGTAATCATCGAATATTGTCAGAGCTTTCATTGTCTGCCTATATGCCCCCTTTATTTACAGTATCCTACGGTTCTGACTTGGTGTACAGGGAGAACACTGTAAGAACGGCCCATGTTCTGAATTCTGTCGCTATACATTTCAAAAGTGCTGAACAAATAGTTATATTGACTAGCTCGCTCATTAATGTCTTAATCAAAATTACGGATTGCCTCTTATCCGCTTGTCGTCCCCTTATGCCATAGTTTGTACATCTCAATTGTCATTAGAAATCACATTTGTTTAAGCAAGTCAGCCATATCAGCTATGTTTTTTTTAAAGGCAGTAAATGAGGCTGAATGAACTGTTTCGCTGCCAGACAAGGCTCCGCTGATAGCCAGGTGTAGCAGTGGTATAGCTCAAATAATGTATTGTTTAGTGTTGTGCTAAAATCTCCACTGTGTGTGGTTGATAGATTTTATTGTGTTTTTCTGCCAGAACTCAGTGTCTGTGTAACGCCGTGACCTCATTCAGGGTGGGAACCACCCACGGGTAATCCCCCGACTCACACTTTGGTGTGTGTGTTTGTGTGTGTGAGTGAGTGAGTGTGTTCCAGCTAATATTGAGATGATTAAATAATGATTTGATCTGGATATTTATGACCACTATGCAGCACCTTCACTCTTAAACGTTTCTGTTTTGCGGAGGGCTATGGTTGACCTGGGCTATGGTTGACCTCTCAGAGAGAGAGATGCTCCATTTTGTTATTGAACAGAGATGAATCAGGCCAGAGTACAGGAAGGGCTGGCGTCACACTTTATGACGCTAACACCTTCCAGGGTAGACCTCCCGTTTCCTCATACAACCTCCTGTTATTACAACACTGGACGAGCAGCAGTGTGTGTCGTGTGCAATGGTGTAAAGTACTTAAGTAAAAATACTTTAAAGTTCTACTTAAGTAGTGTTTTTGAGTATCAAATCAAATCAAATCAAATGTATTTATATAGCCCTTCTTACATCAGCTGATATCTCAAAGTGCTGTACAGAAACCCAGCCTAAAACCCCAAACAGCAAACAATGCAGGTGTAGAAGCATCTGTACTTTACTTTACCATTTATATTTTTGACTACTTTTACTTTTACTTCGTTACATTCCTAAAGAAAAGTATGTACTTTTTACTCCATACATTTTCCCTGACACCCAAAAGTACTCATTACGTTTTCGATTCTTAGCAGGACAGAAAAGGGTCCAATTCACACACATATCAAGAGAGCATCCCTGGTCATCCCTACTGCCTCTGATTTGGCGGACTCACTAAACACAAATGCTTTGTTTTAAAATTATGTTTGAGTGTTGGAGTGTGACCTTGGCTATCCGTAAATAAAATAAAATTGTAAGGTTCTGCTTTTCTTTTCTTAGTCAACCTTGTGTCCTTTTTCTTTGTGTTCCTGAACGTAGCCCTGTCTTTCATTTTTGTTCAATGATTTCACCTGTGTTCGTTTCTCACCTGGTCTCATCAGCTCCCTATTTAGTTCAGTTCTTTCTGTTTGTATGGTTGTGAGGTATTGTTTTTGACTGCCTACCTGTGTTTCACCATTGCCTGTGACCACGATTCCTGCCTTCTGTGAAGGCTTAATAAACATCTGCTGCGCTCTGCGCGTGAATCTACACCTTTTTCTCCCTGAGTATTCATTACAAAAACAAGAAAATTGTGCTGTCTGGTTTGCTTATTATAAGGAATTTAAAATGATTCATACTTTTACTTTTACCTTTGATATATAAGTATATTTTAGCAACTACATTTACTTATGATACTTAAGTATATTTCAAACAAAATACTTTTAGACTTTTACTCAAGTAGTATTTTTCTGGGTGACATTAAATTTTACTTGAGTCATTTTCTATTAAGGTATCTTTACTTTTACTCAATACTGTATGAGAATTTAGTACTTTTTCCACCAATGGTCGTGTGTTTGTGTGTGTGCATACCTCAGTACCTGTGTGTCTGTACTGTGGATATGTGTGAGGGAAGGAGCTCGTTCAACTTTAAATCCCTGGGAAAAGTGGGAGAGTCTCACACTGCCGGACATGAGGGTCAGATTGGACAGGAATATTATTCCCTCCCTAATTGCTCCCTCCCTCACTCCATCTCTCCCTCCTTGCTATATCCGGAACTGTCTTGTGCTGATTCTGGGTCAGAGGAGAAACACACCAGGGTGTAATGAGGAGAGGACTGGTTGCTTTGAGTCAAGCGGTTTGAAAGACATCAAGATACAGTACATTCAAACTGAGAGTTGGGGAGAGATTGTATCACTTTTTGTAAATGCATCTGTGGCTGTGTGAATAGCCATATTGAAACACACACAGATGTACACTGTAGTAGTAAAATATGGTTAAGCTGGGGTGTGGACAGGAAGTTAGGGTTAGGGCTGAGCTGGGGTGTGGACAGGAAGTCAGGGTTAGGGCTGAGCTGGGGTGTGGACAGGAAGTTAGGGTTAGGGCTGAGCTGGGGTGTGGACAGGAAGTTAGGGTTAGGGCTGAGCTGGGGTGTGGACAGGAAGTTAGGGTTAGGGCTGAGCTGGGGTGTGGACAGGAAGTTGGGGTTAGGGCTGAGCTGGGGTGTGGACAGGAAGTTGGGGTTAGGGCTGAGCTGGGGTGTGGACAGGAAGTTGGGGTTAGGGCTGAGCTGGGGTGTGGACAGGAAGTTAGGGTTAGGGCTGAGCTGGGGTGTGGACAGGAAGTTGGGGTTAGGGCTGAGCTGGGGTGTGGACAGGAAGTTGGGGTTAGGGCTGAGCTGGGGTGTGGACAGGAAGTTGGGGTTAGGGCTGAGCTGGGGTGTGGACAGGAAGTTGGGGTTAGGGCTGAGCTGGGGTGTGGACAGGAAGTTGGGGTTAGGGCTGAGCTGGGGTGTGGACAGGAAGTTGGGGTTAGGGCTGAGCTGGGGTGTGGACAGGAAGTTGGGGTTAGGGCTGAGCTGGGGTGTGGACAGGAAGTTGGGGTTAGGGCTGAGCTGGGGTGTGGACAGGAAGTTGGGGTTAGGGCTAGCTATATCTACATCCCTGAGAGAACGTTGTTTTTGACATTGACTAATTTTGGGTAGATTCTATGAGTTTCTGTCTTCTTTGTAGCTAACCTCCCACGTTTCCTGTGCATATCATACACTTGTCAAGTCAGCTGCTACTGCTTACTGTGTGTGTGTGCGCATTTGTGTGTGCGCCAGATCCTTTAACAGATACACATATACCGCCCGAGAATCATCACGTGATACCTTATTATAGCATGGTCTCATCAAGACAAAGCTTTGTGCAATACTGGTTTGATTATACTGAGGGTGGTGGTTTGTACCACGATTTAGTCAACTGTATGTACACACAACATTCATCTTGGGACAGAGGACTCGTCCACTTAAGAGATAGCGAACAAAAGCCCATTGGAAACAATACATATACACACACAAGCTGCTTCAGCTATGGCAGGTGTGTTCAGGTGTACTCCTATCCTCACTGTGTAGCTGAAGAGGCATGACGTTGGTTGTTAAGTTACTGTATCTCAACCCGGCCCATTTGAGATGGGAACAGGAAGATCTCCAGGTCATCTCTGAAGACTTTGTGGAGTCACATTTACCATAAGTACTTCCATTATATCTGAGAGGGGTTTTGGTTGGCAGTAACACAACCCTGTGCCATGTGAAAGTACCACTCTGTTCTTTGTTCTGGTCATTTATAAGAAGGGGATGACATCGCTATTGTCTGGTAAATAATGAATGGAAGTGTTTTTTTTGTTGTTTTTTTTAAATCACCTTTGTGTCCTATTTTTACAAACACTGGCTTCTATGTTGTTCTATTTTGGGTCAACTGACAAAGACCTATTCGCAAGTACCCTTACAAAGTACAGCATCATAGAAAGACAAAGACAAAGCTTCTTCAACCATGCATAGTATCATGTTGAACAACGATTTATTAAACACAGCCCTGGATAGCTGACCCAAACATTACAATACTAATTCAATCAGGGAAACATCTGAAGAATACAAAGTGAAAAGTCAAACATTTCAGTGAAACCAGAGGTGACACAGAACATAAAGACCCAATATATGATCTAATAGGACACGCCAAGGGAGACGGTCTATTGTTGTCCATCTTACAGATGAGAAACCCTTGTAATGGATAGCCAACATGTTGTTGTGATTAGCCTTTATACAGAGAAACAGAAAACAGGACAGATGTTTCCATAACAACACAATGAACTTGTTAAAAGCCAAATGGATATTAAGATGCTGACTCATCCTAGTGCCCTACAACTCATTTGTAAAAAACACATAATCCTAAATCAATGTCAGACACAATGGAGCAATTTGTCATTTGTGCTGAAGAAATTAAGTAGTTTCACTCTATTATTATTACTAAGATATTACCTTTCACAATGGTATCATTACTTCATCTAATAGATATTGTCAAGTTTCACAATATTATCATTATTACAGAATCAAGTTTCACAATTCTACTATTACTTTCAAGGTTCACAATATTATTAGTACTAGACAGAGATATGAGGAAGATTCAGCAGTAAAAGTTAATACACAAGGGTTGTCATTAGACTAGCACACATGCCTGTTGGTAGTCTCTGCAACACTAGATCAGTAAGTCATAGGCCTGTTGATAGTCTCCGTTACACTGAATGACGATGTCCTCCAGAAAGGGTCTCTCACAGAACGGGAAGCTATTCTGAAGCTTCATCACAACCCACTCAAAGTCTGGATCTACAGGAGAAAAAGGAGTTCAGTGTTACATTTTACATTTATGCACACGTATGATTTTTCCAGTCATATTAGGCAACAAAGAAATCCTTTGTTGGGGTCTCTTGACAAGCCTGGGAAAGCAAGACAACTGCTCTCATGGACTTTTATACCACACACAGTGTGTGATCCTTTAGTTCTGAATACAGATGCAGGATCTTAATTTCAAATGTATATTGTCACAGCAAAATAATCCTGCAGCAACAGGATTTGAACGCTTTGTCCATAATGTTGATTGATCGGTGGTTAGGCTATTAGCTGGCCAACAGTAGGCTACATGAAAAGTGCAATACTGTTAATATAACTGTGTGTTAATGTGGGGTTTCAGTGAATTTATGTAAATCACAAAGCTCATCTGCATTTCCAGCAGGAACATTTTCAGCAACAAAAGAGTGATCAAATGAAGATCCTACATCTGTATCTAAACGCTGGGGTATGGAGACAGAGGTACCATATCCTGACCTATCAAACCCTAAATGAAAGCTGTATATTTCTTCTGCATACAGCTGGATCTGTGCAACAGATGACGTGGAATTTAGACTTGACTTTAGACCACTTTATGAGTTATGAAACGTTTTGAAACTTTGATTTTGGATGAATGTTCCTTGTAATGAGAAAGGATGACAGACACAGAGCTCTGCTTTGTGTTCTAAACACCAAAGCCTCATCCAGTCCCACGCACACACACACGCACACACACACGCACGCACGCACGCACGCACACACGCACACACGCACATACACACATACACGCATGCACGCACACACACATACACACACACACACATACACACAGTCAGACAAGACATTAGGATGACAGTCTCATCCCAGACCAAGCCCATTCACTGCAGTCAGAGGACACTCCCATGATGCTCTCTGCTGGGTCATCTGGTTCAGCCAGGAAGGACAGATGACCGGAGAAGAGAGAGAGAGAGGGATGGAGAGAAAGAAAAATAAGAAACACTGATCTTCCACCACAGTCATTCTGATCCAACCTGATCCTCCAACTAACCACACTATAACAGGCCCTGATCACATACACACACACACTCATACACAGATACACACACACACAGAGAGCAGGGCAGTGTGAGGAGCCTGGAGGGAGAGGGCATCAGCCAGCCAGGAGGAGATTAGGAGTGTTATGGTGGTGAAGGACTAGCATCCTCTTTACATCCTAATCACCACGGCCATTTAGCCAACAGATGCTTTTCTCCAAAACTATTTCCAGTTGACAACTGGACTCTGACCATTACACCCTAATGAGGGTGCTTACTGAACATGGCCATTTACAACAGCTATCGGATCCAAGTTGACGGGTGTCTTCAGGACCAACCCACAACCCTGGCAACGAACCCACACCCCTGGCATCGAACCCACAACGCTGGCAACGAACCAAAAACCCTGGCATCGAACCCACAACCCTGGCATCGAACCCACAACCCTGGCAATGAACCCTGGCAACGAACCCAAAACCCTGGCATCGAACCCACAACCCTGGCATCGAACCCACAACCCTGGCAACGAACCCACAACCCTGGCATCGAACCCACAACCCTGGCAACGAACCCACAACACTGGCATCGAACCCAAAACCGCAGCATCGAACCCACAACCCTATCATCAAACCCACAACCCCGGCATGGAACCCAAAAGCCTGGCATCAAACCCACAACCCTGGCAATGGGCCATCCAAGCCAGTTCACAGGCTGCTGCTAACTGGTTAGAGAGGATGAATGGCGTTGGTTTGTCAGGGATGATGGCTGAGATAGTGTGGCCAGGCAAAGCTCTGCACTGACAGGCAGAAAACTATGTTTACTGTGATGACAGCTGGGTTCGAACCCAGGTTTCCTGCGAAACCCACTGAGCAAAGCCTAGGCATTGCCTTGGGTAAATAATGCAAGTTTTCATGGGTGCGATGTGACTGTGAGAGCAAAAGTATTTTGCAGATGTGATGACGAGTAGCAGTAGTTCCTGAAGTGAACTGTCCCTGAAGTGAACTGTTCCTGAAGTGAACTGTCCCTGAAGTGAACTGTTCCTGATGTGAACTGTTCCTGAAGTGAACTGTTCCTGAAGTGAACTGTTCCTGATGTGAACTGTTCCTGAAGTGAACGGTCCCTGACGTGAACTGTCCCTGAAGTGAACTGTTCCTGATGTGAACTGTTCCTGAAGTGAACTGTTCCTGAAGTGAACTGTTCCTGGACGCCGATGTGAACTGTTCCTGAAAGTGAACTGTTCCTGAGGCGTCCCGGTGAACTGTCCGTGTGCGCCTGAAGTGAACTGTTCCCGAGGTGAACTGTCCCTGAAGTGAACTGTTCCTGACGTGAACTGTCCCTGACGTAAACTGTTCCTGACGTGAACTATCCCTGACGTGAACTGTTCCTGAAGTGAACTATCCCTGACGTGAACTGTTCCTGTCGTGAACTGTTCCTGACGTGACCTGTTCCTGAAGTGAACTGTTCCTGAAGTGAACTGTCCCTGAAGTGAACTGTCCCTGAAGTGAACTGTTCCTGAAGTGAACTGTTCCTGAAGTGAACTGTCCCTGACGTGAACTGTTCCTGTAGTGAACTGTTCCTGAAGTGAACTGTCCCTTAAGTGAACTGTTCCTGAAGTGAACTGTCCCTGAAGTGAACTGTCCCTGACGTGAACTGTTCCTGACGTGAACTGTCCCTGACGTGAACTGTCCCTGAAGTGAACTGTCCCTGACGTGAACTGTCCCTGAAGTGAACTGTCCCTGACGTGAACTGTCCCTGAAGTGAACTGTCCCTGACGTGAACTGTCCCTGACGTGAACTGTCCCTGACGTGAACTGTCCCTGAAGTGAACTGTCCCTGACGTGAACTGTTCCTGAAGTGAACTGTTCCTGAAGTGAACTGTTCCTGACGTGAACTGTTTCTGAAGTGAACTGTTCCTGAAGTGAACTGTCCCTGACGTGAACTGTCCCTGAAGTGAACTGTCCCTGATGTGAACTGTCCCTGACGTGAACTGTCCCTGACGTGAACTGTCCCTGACGTGAACTGTCCCTGAAGTGAACTGTCCCTGACGTGAACTGTCCCTGACGTGAACTGTTCCTGACGTGAACAGTGAAATCCAACAGAAATAAGCTCAAGCATCAGATGCCATCAGCTACAGAAGCCCAGGAACGTGGGAAGGGAATCAAAGTGTACCTTTGTTATGAGGAAACTCTAGTCAACAGAACATCTCCTCCTGTCCTGCTGCTGCTATGTGGGCTTTGGCAATGGCTGCTGCCATTGATGGGTTCATTTAAAGGGTTTAGTCTTCTGCACAAACACACACACACACACACACACACACACACACACACACACACACACACACACACACACACACACACACACACACACACACACACACACACACACACACACACACACACACACACACACACACACACACACACACACACACACATCTGAAGACTGCACACCTTGGCACCAGGAAAATGAAATCATGTCAGAAGCATCTGTAAGATGTGTTTCAAGCCCTGACCACTGGAATGTCTTTGACACATTGATTCATACATTCTTTTGGAATTGTATTTACACTACACTGTATTATTGCCTTTTTTGTAGATAGGCGGCAGTGGTCAAAGTGGCCCATGGCAAGTGAGGTGAGAGCCGTGAAGTCATTCCCGACTCTCTCTCTGAACTCTCTCTCTGACAGCATCACACTGAGAAGCTTTTCCTTTCTACTTGACAGCTTGGCTCAGAGACACCAGAATTTCCCTCCCTTACTGACACATTGTAATTAACGGTACTCAGTGTGCAAGTGTGTATGTGTACGTGCATCCGTGTGTGTCTTACTGGTCTCCTCTCGCCACTCTGAGGTGCTGTGTGCTGGGTCAGGCTCCGGGGATGTAAAGCTGTCTTGTGGTCGGGAGGTCTGTCTATGGGTCTGCCAGTCTCTTCTGTCCTCCTCCATAGCCACAGGGGGGCGCTGTAGCTCAATCTGCCCCCCTGCAGCCTCTGTGCCCCCACCCTGCAGTCGGTTGAGGAAAGCTGATCTCCCCCTGCCACCAGACATAATCATTTTGTGTTATAAAATGTATGTGTTTCCTTGGAATGTATTCAGTATGTTTCTATGCTAATGTTTGTAACGCTGCAAGCAACATCTCCTTTACAGGGATAATAATATATTTTAAACTATTAAAAAGAGATTTGAAATATCAATAGATTACAGGCCATCCAGCCAACTACTGGAGCAAAAATAAATAAGGGAACAATGTCTAAACAGATCACTCAACATAAAAAAATGAGGTTAGGTTTGAACATTGTTGTAAAAATGAGCACACCTTCTCAATTCTCTCTTCCTCTCCTCCTCTTGATCACTCTCTTTCCTCTCCAAAACCTCACTCTGAAAGGAAGAACATGGATTAGTACTGCCCCGATAACTGAACTGTAGTTTCATTCCTGCTTGGGCTACATATACCGATAACATTTGTTAGCAATGGTTGTATATTTGACAAGGTACCTTCATCCTCTGTGCCTCCTTCTTCAGCTGTAGAGCTGTGTTCTCCTCCTCTTTCCTCTCTGCCCTGTAATCCTGGGCTCTGGCCTGCAGGAGAGGAACATAAGAAAACAGGGTCTCAGGCCTCTTGAACACATACACACACACAGAGAGAGAGCAAGAGAGAGAAAGAGAGCAGAAAAAGAGAGGCAGAGAGAGAGCAGAAACAGAGAGAGAGAGAGAGAGAGAGAGAGAGAGAGAGAGAGAGAGAGAGAGAGAGAGAGAGAGAGAGAGAGAGAGAGAGAGAGAGAGAGAGAGAGAGAGAGAGAGAGAGAGAGAGAGAGAGAGAGAGAGAGAGAGAGAGAGAGAATGTTGTTTTTCTGGTGTCAGGCTTTTTCTCTTTCTCTGTTCTCTATCCTCCGACTCTGGAGAGTAGGGAGTGCGCACACACAACACAAAACTCACACAGACACACACACACGTGCACGCACACTCCCCCACACAAACAGAGGATATAAGGAATATTAATCGTCCCTTAAGGAACCATCTCTGAAAGAACAACAAATTCCCCAGTACCCCAGTAGAGACCACATCAACCACACTCTCTCCCCCTTCTTCCCGTTGCTCTCCCCCCTCCTGTTCGGCGGCTTTGATCACTGGGTCTGTGACGTTGGTTTAGCTTGGAGGGATCCAGTACTGCAGTCTGGAGCACCTCCAGAGGACCAGGTCAGTAGAGAGTAAAGCAGGAACACAGACATCCTGACACTCCTTCACTACCATGTTTTCAGAGAAAACAAGCAGAAAATATATGAATAGAATGTAGGATCTCTATGTAATCTGGAGAGGCATACCGCTACACACATTATTCTGTATATGTCTGTCTCCACAGGGATGACAGGTATTGTCATGTGATATTTCTATCTTTTGGGGTTCTCCTACAGTCACTGCCTGTCAGGGAGAGGAATCCCTTTCTCTCTTCTGCTATCACTCTCTCTATTTCTCTATTCCTGTCCTGTTTCCTTATCTTTGCATGCAGCCCTCTTCCCATCGCTCTTTCTCCTCACCCTCTCTCTCTTCTCCCTCTCCTCACCCTCTCTCTCTCCCTATCCTTACCCTCTCTCTTGTTCTCTTCTCCCTCTCTCTCTCCCTCTCCGTACCCTCTCTCTCTCCTCAACCTCTTTCTCTCTCCCTTTCCTCACCCTCTCTCCTTACCCTCTTTCTCTCTCTCTCCCTCTCCCTTTACGCAGCCTCTCTCTCTCTCTTCTCACTCTCCTCTCTCTCTTCTCCCTCTCTCACTCTTCCTTTACTCAGCCTCTCTCTCTCTCTTCTCCCTCTCTCACTCTCCTCTCCCTCTCTCACTCTCCCTTTACTCAGCCTCTCCCTCTCTCACTCTCCACACTCTCCTCTCTCTCCCTTCTCCCTCTCTCACTCTCTTTTCCCTCTTCTCTCTTTCTCCCTCTCCTCACTCTCTCTCCCTCTATTTCTCTCTCTCCCTCCCTCTCTTCAACCTCTCTCTCCCTTTCCTCACCCTCTCTCTCCCTTTCCTCACCCTCTCTCTCTCCCTCCCCTCACCCTCTCTCTCTCCTTCTCTATCACTCCTGGCACTGCTAATTCTCCCAATAAGGTGAGAAATAAGGGAAACTAGAGAAACTTGCACAACAATGAGAAAAGCCACACAAGAAAACATTTCCTCTGTCTATCTGTCTGTCTACCACAACTGTGTGTGCAATTTGAATAAAGATGTCAGTTGACACATAATACTGTTGTCAGTCAGTACAGTATGAAACCCTTCCCAAACACACACATACTCAAACCCTGAGAAACTTCCTTCCTGCTCTCCCCTGTCTGCTGTCTGCACATCACCAGACACGACACCACTGAGACCAGGCTAGGGCTGAGATGAGACATCAACACTACTATTATTACCACTACATACAAACAATAGTATATTACACACATTAAGCTATGATGGCTTGTGGTCTATTTCTCCATCCTCTCCAGGTAGATTGATTGGTTCTTCTGGAGCTGGTTGACATAGTGACCTGGATGACATAGCAAAGATGACCTCTGTGATTGGCAGGTCTTCCTGCATCCTGGCCTCCCATTGGCTGACAGCCTGGCTTCCTTCCAGGTACTTTCACCAGAACTACGCAGGTTATTCCACCCTTGGTCTGTCAGCAGTGAACTCCCCCCCCCTCTCTCCCTCCCTTTCACTCTCTCTCTCTCTATCCATCTCTCTCTCTCTCTCTCTCTCTATCCATCTCTCTCGCTCTCTCTATCCATCCATCTCTCTCTCTCTATCCATCCATCTCTCTCTCTCTCTCTATCCATCTCTCTCTCTCTCTATCCATCCATCTCTCTCTCTCATCTCTCCGTACTTTATGTGAACTCTGTGAGCCTCACCCCACCAACTCCCTTCCTATAACCATCAAATTATGAGGAGAGGTGGGATAGAGAGAGAGAGAGAAAGAGATGGAGAAAGAGATGGAGAAGGAAAGCGAGGGTAAAGAAAGAAAGACAGAGAGAGAGAGAGAGTGAAAGAGACGGCAAGACTTCTAGTGTGTATTTATTTATACTTACTTAAATCCAATCATACCCTCTAAAGTCTCTCTGTGCACAGGCTCTCTCACACACACACACACACACACACACACACACACACACACACACACACACACACACACACACACACACACACACACACACACACACACACACACACACACACACACACACACACACACACACACACACACACACACACACACACACACACACACACACACACACACACACACACACACACACACACACACACACACACAGTGTCCACTAGCTCTGACCAGAGGATAATATTAAGGGGATGGGTCCTCTCCCCGGGCTGGGCTGGACCAACATTTCTGGGGCTGAGTTTATCCCCACTCCACCCCGGTCAATGAAAGCAGATCGTATACAAAGATGGATCCATTGGTGTGAATTACCCCTGACCTCACAGCCACAGCTCTGAGAGTTCTGAACCCAGGGCCCTGTCTAGGATACACACACACATAGTCCTACCCAGGGTGATGTGTGTGAGGCACTAGTCACTGCCAATGGAGCTGCATCTGACCTCTCCACCCTCTGAAGGAACTGCTTTGTCTTCCTGCAGATCACACACACACACACACACACACACACACACACACACACACACACACACACACACACACACACACACACACACACACACACACACACACACACACACACACACACACACACACACACACACACACACACACACAGTGGTGTTAATGTTTTCAGCAGACACTCCTGATTCTCCCCACAGCAAGATGCTGTTTCAGAGGAGTCACCTAGTCTGTTTGTCCTGGTCTGACTCTTACTGTCTTCATCCTCTTTCCTGTCCTGTGTCTCAGTCCTCTGTCCTAACTGTCCTGTCCCCGTCTCAGTCCCATCTCTAGCCCCGTCATCTGTACTCTGTAACCGCCTCTCCTCTCTCTACCCCTGACTCCAACATGCTCCCTCCCTCCCTCCCTCCGTCCGCCCGCCCGTCCGCCCGCCCGCCTGTCTGTCTCTACATGTTTGTATTTGTCCTTCCCTACAGTTCTCCTAGTGTGTTGTTGTGTCATGTTTGTTATTGTTAGGCTGGTGCCAGTGGTGTGACATCAAACAGACACTTTCCTCCAGAGGGGTTGGAATGTAGCCAGGGTTCCAACAACACAATAACTCTGTGGGGTGCTTAAGGGCTAGGTGTTTGGACCAGTGTTAATATTATTATGCTTTGGAGAAGAGATTCCTGCACTCTGTACATAAACATCCATTAAAGTGCAAGGGTTCTGCATTCTCCTTCAGTTTTTGACTCTCCTCCACCTGTAATGATACAGTATGTTACTTCAGGTGAGTAGAAGGGTTTACATGGTTCAGTGACGGATGTGAGGGTAAACAGGGAGAGACAGGTTAAGTGTGTGTCACACGCCTCCATCTCCTCTGATGTCTGCTACAGAAACACCTTGTTTATTCACAAGTTCAAAGTGCTGACCTGAGGTGGTCCTGTTGGAGAACTTCTCTCCTCTGCCTCTCCTCCTGTTCTCTCCTCTCCTCCAGTCTCTCAGCCTGTAACATAGTTGAACACATCAGTGACTTGTTACTAATTAGTAGTGACTTCTCGTAACCATTCCCTCTCAGGTTACAATCAAGGACTAGGTTGTGGAGAGAAACATGGTCAGCTTCATTAGGTGGGTCATAAGACAGTGCTTGAAATGTTATTAAGGTGACAACTCGTTATAGGTTCCGTAACCACTGCTCTGGTGTCCTTTATGAACCACTATTAAGACATCTCTGTCTGTATTCACCACTCAGAGAAGGCCAGCCAGACATGGACGTGAACATGTCTAACAGCTCTCTCTGCTGCAGCCTGTGGTTCCTGGAAACACCAAGGCTCATCAATCAGTCAGGGAACTATTGTCTCCTTAATGATGGGTGTGGATATGTCTCTTTCTCTCTGTCTATTTTCCTTTCTTTCTTTCTCTCTCTCTCGCTCTCTCTCTCATTCAATCACCACATCTAGGATTGTTTTAGTGTGCCTGCCAGCTGTCTGCAGTGACAACTGTTGGAATGAAATGGTATTACAGAGAGAAACAATACCTTCTGTATACCTACAGTATATGGTATGTAACAATACAGTCTAGAAGAAAAAGAAACACACACCTATTTAGGCGAGGTGCTGGCTAGCGGAGTAGAAAACTTGAAAATAAAGGAGAGCCGCACACTCTAGGAGCTCAGACGCAAAAATGTAATTACCAACGTTTCGACAGCCAAGCTGTCTTCATCAGGGTATAATCACAAACACTGCGGGATGACTCGTTTATATAGTGTCAAAAGACACACAGGTGTCTTTAATCATGGCCAAGAGTGGCCTAATATCATTGGTTAATTCTCAAATATTAAAATGACATACAAAGAACAGCATACACAAAACAAATGGATAGCATACGATCATAGATTCATTTTAGACTACACAAGTTCACACGGTCCCAGAACCCACGGGACTGAGTGTCTTTAATTTATCAAGCAAGATATTGAGCCCTGCCCATGTCTCTTTGCTTAATAAAGGGTTATCTTTTGTGCCTACAACCCAGTGCAACAACTTTGATGTGAAGGTAGACATGTTAAGTTTTTTAGAAACAGCCGTTTAAGGGAATACTTTAGCTCCCCTAATCCTGACATTTCTATTGAACCAGTAGGTTGCTCACCTGCACATACTCCGACTCCTTTTAGAAGCAAGAGTTATTTTGTACCTCCAGCTAATCGCAATCACTCTATCGAGACATATTGCAGAGTTGTTGAAAAAGATGTTGCTCATCTCCTTAAGAACAAACAGGAGTCCAAATCTTTCCATAATTTACCTAAGGATGAAAAACAAGCTTTGCTTGATTTACAATCCGATACCTCAGTCCTTATTCGTCCTGCTGACAAGGGTGGGTCGGTTGTACTTATGGATAGGACAGCTTATGTAAATGAGTGTCATAGACAGCTGCTTGACAACACCTTTTACAAGAAACTTAGAAGTGGCCCTACTTCCCAATTTCAGAATAATATCTTTACTGTCCAGGACACCAGCAGTATGATCTATATCATTGAATCTCTTGATCCTCTCCCTGAGAATACCTTGTTAGTTACTTTTGATGTTGAGTCGTTATACACATATTCCACACGAGGGCGGTAATGAAACTATGGAACATTTTCTTCTGCAACGTGACCCTAATGAAGTACCTTCCAGTGCATGCATTATAACATTGGCTGAAATAGTACTCACACATAACTACTTCATGTTCCTAAATGATTTCTTTATTCAGACAAAGGGTACTGCTATGGGATCCCCCATGGCTCCTAACTATGCTCATTTGTATGTGGGTTACATGGAGAAACAGTCTATTTTCAATCCTCTCAAAAATGTTTTCTTGCCTAACATTATTATGTGGAAACGGTATATTGATGATATTTTTGTTCTGTGGAGGGGTGATGCAAAACAGCTCCAGGCGTTCCATGCTTTTCTTAACCCTTGTTCTGAGCACCTGAGATTTACTATGCAATCTGACATGTCAAATCAGTTTTCTTGATCTTCTGAGAAAATAATGTTCTATACACTGATCTTTACAGGAAACCTACTGATCGTAACAGTTTGTTGAGGGCTGACAGTTGTCACCCACTTCCCTTGAAAAATTGTTTGCCCTACAGCCAATTCTGTCGAATCAAAAGAATTTGCAAAAAACAATCAGATTTCGACAGAAATATGGCTGAGACGCAAAGAAAGTTCAAGGAGAGGGGGTACAAAATGATCAGATTAATATTGCCATTGAGAAAATTCAAAACAAAACGAGACATGACCTTTTTCAAGGGCAGTCTCGCAAAAAGACGCATTCTTAAATTCTAACTACCCGCTATTCAAAGCACTCTGAACAAATTAAGGGAATCGTTCACAAACATTGGCACATTCTAAAATCCGATGATAGTCTCGGTAATGTGTTTTCGGACCTTCCCTTGATCGTATTCTCGCGGGGCAGAAATCTCAGAGACCAATTGGTACACTCTGATTTACCACCCCAAGATATTCCTTTGCGCCCCTACTGGATGGAAATTACAAGTGTAATGGCTGTGCTCAATGCAATGGCACTTATAAATGCAGATCCTTCAAACACCCACAAACAGGGAAATCGATTCCAATCAAAGTGTTATTACGTGCTCCACTAAGGCAGTTATTTATCTTATAACTTGTCCTTGTGGTAAAAATGATGTGGGTAAAACAAAGCGCGAATTAAAAGTACGTATCTCAGAGCATCGTAGCACCATTAGGTGCAAAAACTTGACTTACCCAGTTGCGGCTCACTTTTTGGAGGGAGGCCACTCGATTTCGTCTCTGAGGTATATTGGCATCGGACATGTCACCCTCCCTAGGAGAGGGGGTGACCTTGATAATTTATTGTTAAAACGAGAGGCTGCCTGGATCTTTAACTTAAAGACCCTTGCTCCCGCCGGTCTCAACGTAGACTTTGATCTGAAGCCATTCTTGTGATTATTGTGACTTTGCCATTGTAATTGTTTGTAAACTTGTGTAGTCTAAAATGAATCTATGATCGTATGCTATCCATTTGTTTTTTGTATGCTGTTCTTTGTATGTCATTTTAATATTTGAGAATTAACCAATGATATTAGGCCACTCTTGGCCATGATTACAGACACCTGTGTGTCTTTTGACACTATATAAACGAGTCATCCCGCAATGTTTGTGATTACACCCTGATGAAGACAGCTTGGCTGTCGAAACGTTGGTAATTACATTTTTGCATCTGAGCTCCTCTCCTTTATGTGCGGCTCTCCTTTATTTTCATGTAACAATACAGTGACATCAATAGTAAGTAAGAGATGTATTTGTACAGTGCTAACACCCTTTCCATCCCTCTCTTACCTTCTCCCGCTGTTTAGCCTTCATCCTGTCATTCTCCTCTTCCTCAGACTGTTTCTGTTGCCGATCCATCTCCTCTTTTCTCAGCTTCACACAACACAAGTAGACAACTTACTCACACTGTCTGTCAAGGGCTATTTAGAAGGTATCATCAAGAAATTAACAGAATGTGAGGGTTCTAAATGCCAGGCTGGAATACGGGCCATAAAGGTATGAATACATCTGTATTGTAAAATGGAATGATGGAATACGGGCCATAAAGGTATGAATACATCTGTATTGTAAAATGGAATGATGGAATACGGGCCATAAAGTTATAAATAAATCTGTATTGTAAAATGGAATGATGGAATACGGGCCATAAAGGTATAAATACATCTGTATTGTAAAATGGAATGATGGAATACGGGCCATAAAGGTATGAATACATCTGTATTGTAAAATGGAATGATGGAATACAGGCCATAAAGTTATAAATAAATCTGTATTGTAAAATGGAATGATGGAATACGGGCCATAAAGTTATAAATAAATCTGTATTGTAAAATGGAATGATGGAATACGGGCCATAAAGTTATAAATACATCTTTATTGTAAAATGGAATGATGGAATACGGGCCATAAAGTTATAAATAAATCTGTATTGTAAAATGGAATGATGGAATACGGGCCATAAAGTTATAAATACATCTTTATTGTAAAATGGAATGATGGAATACGGGCCATAAAGTTATAAATAAATCTGTATTGTAAAATGGAATGATGGAATACGGGCCATAAAGTTATAAATAAATCTCTATTGTAAAATGGAATGATGGAATACAGGCCATAAAGTTATAAATACATCTTTATTGTAAAATGGAATGATGGAATACGGGCCATAAAGTTATAAATAAATCTGTATTGTAAAATGGAATGATGGAATACGGGCCATAAAGTTATAAATACATCTTTATTGTAAAATGGAATGATGGAATACGGGCCATAAAGTTATAAATAAATCTGTATTGTAAAATGGAATGATGGAATACGGGCCATAAAGTTATAAATAAATCTCTATTGTAAAATGGAATGATGGAATACAGGCCATAAAGTTATAAATACATCTTTATTGTAAAATGGAATGATGGAATACGGGCCATAAAGTTATAAATAAATCTGTATTGTAAAATGGAATGATGGAATACGGGCCATAAAGTTATAAATACATCTTTATTGTAAAATGGAATGATGGAATACGGGCCATAAAGTTATAAATACATCTTTATTGTAAAATGGAATGATGGAATACGGGCCATAAAGTTATAAATACATCTTTATTGTAAAATGGAATGATGGAATACGGGCCATAAAGTTATAAATACATCTTTATTGTAAAATGGAATGATGGAATACCTGTTTCTGCAGTTTAGATCGGCGTAACTCCAACAGCTGCCTCTCTCTGGCCTCAGCCAATGACACAGCACCACCTTACAGAGATACATGCATTAGAAGATAATATTATTAATGTGTGTGTGTGTGTGTGTGTGTGTGTGTGTGTGTGTGTGTGTGTGTGTGTGTGTGTGTGTGTGTGTGTGTGTGTGTGTGTACCTAGCCTCTCTGGGGCCAGCTGGACAGGACCAGGTCTGTTTGCTTCCTTCCATCTCTGTAAATCCTCCTCTTCTTTCTGAGCCACTGCAGGTTAAGAGAGAATGGTGACATGTTGGCATTTTATATTCCAAGTATATTTAAGCAATAAGGCACGAGGGGGTGTGGTATATACCACGGCTAAGGGTTGTTCTTAGGCACGACACAACGTGGTCGTGGTATATTGGCCATATACCACAAACCCCCGAGGTGCCTTATTGCTATTATAAACTGGTTACCAACATAATAAGAACAGTAAAAACAAATGTTTTGTCATACTTGATATACCACGGCTGTCAGCCAATCAGCATTCAGGGCTCGACCCACCCAGTTTATAATACAATATATAGTATATTACTAATATATACTATTACTGGAGGGAGGGGTAGATGGGAAGGGAGGGAGGGATAGAGAGATATATCAATGCTAATGTAATAAAACAGGCAGGGAGTGCACCTCGAACCGACCCGCAGAAATCGATTGTGCCACAAAAGCGTGCTCAAGTGGCAGAGTCAATATACCAGGGTCGCTACAACAAGACTTACTCATTTGTAGTTTACTCCTTCGTGATTCAATGGGTGGTATCATGGTGAACCCATCTGAACTGAGAGAGAGAGCATGGAAATTAAAATCAAATTGTATTTGTCACATGCACCGAAATGCTGACTTACAAGCCCTTAACCAACCATTTTTTGTAAGAAAATATTTGCTAAATGTTAATATATATTTGTATTTAAGAACGAACAAAAAGTAAAACAATAAAATAACAATAACGAGCCTACAGTATATACAGGGGGTACCGGTCCCGAGTCAATTTGCTGGGGTAAAGGTTAGTCGAAGTAAATTGAGGTAATATGTACATGTAGGTAGGGGTAAAGTGACTATGCATAGATAATAAACAGTGAGTAGCAGCAGTGTTAAAAGAGGGTCAATTCAAATAGTCTGGGTAGCCATTTGATTAACTGTTCAGCAGTCTAATGGATTGCGGTTAAGGAGCATTTGGACCTAGACTTTGCGCTCCGGTGTCGCTTGCCGTGCGGTAGCAGTGAGAACAGTCTAACACTAGGGTGGCTGGAGTCTTTGACAATTTTTAGGGCCTTCCTCTGACACCACATGGTATAGAGGACCTGGATGGCTGGAAGCTTGGCCCTAATGATGTACTGGGCCATACTACGCACTACCCTCTGTAGCGCCTTGCGGTCGGTCGTATGCGGAGCAGTTGCCATATCAAGCGGTGATGCAACCAGTCAGAGAAAGCGAGAGAAAGGGAAATGCAAAAGCCTCCCCCTACTTAGACGTGTAATAACCATCATAATCTTCTGTGCCAAGGGTTTTACCAGACAGAGGCAATATTCTTGTGCACCAAAACAGAACGCAAGCGTCTGTTCATGTGCTCATGCGTGCGCATAGACTAGTTTCACCAGAGATATTAGAGACAGGAAGGAGGAGATAGGAACGAATGGCCAAAGTATAACATCTCGTCCAGCAAACTGTCGACCAATCACGTTTACGTTGTCATTCTGTGTCACGCGGTTGCTAACTGAATCGTCACGCAATCCCTTCTCAAAATCAGGTATGAGTCGATAAACCTGCCTATTTTCCTCGGAAGTACGTAATGTCACGATTCCAAAGCTATACGATATTACAGAGAACAAGTTCATCTCCAAAATATGTGTAATTGTGTACTTCATGTTCACGAAATTCATGGTAATGTTATGTTTTTAAACTTGCTCACAATTGACTCCCATTCACTCCTGAAAGGAGAGCTCTAATTGTCCCACCATCGCCCAGAATGCACCGCGCAGCCCATTGCAATGCAGTTTTCCATCTCCTCAAAATAATCTCTGGTTTCTCTTCCATTTCACAGGAATTAAGAGCATGAAACGAAACTTACATTTACTGTAGCCTAAAGGAGAATATGACTTAATAACATAAATACTTAATTTAAAACATTCTTAATTTGAATGGCATTCCCAACTTTTACATAATAATACTTCCAAAACTTTCCCCAATTTTTCTTAAACTTGATGCAGAAGAGAACCTTCCTTATCAATATAGCCCGAATATCCCCTTGAAACATTGGAAAATACATATTCTAATGTAGATAAATATTATTGGCTACTACTCACTATCGAGGCTGAGTTGGATCCTGCTGTGTTTGTGGGTCGGTGTTCGCGTTGACAGGTGCGTTAGCATTGACATCAGGATTGGAGTCCCCGGGCTCTTGCCATGCATTATTTCCAGACTGCCTATTTGTTCTCCGATGAACTCCTGAATTGGTAGAATTGATTCTATTATTACTATAATATCCCTGGTCGTCCATGGTGGCAGCCTATATCCTATGGCTACTGACACAGAACTGTCTGAGACGCCGGTAAATTGGAGAAGACCCTACCCCCCTGTGGCAGACACGCGAATTGGAAAGTTAACTCCCAGTATTACCCACAGACTACAGTGCCTTCAGAAAGTATTCACACCTCTTGACTTTTCCAAAATTTGTTGTACAAAGTGGGATTTTTTATGGATTTAATTTACATTTTTTGTCAATGATCTACACTAAATACTCTGTAATGTCGAAGTGTAAGAAAAAATCGAACATTTTGTAAAACAAATCATGAAAAATAAAACACTAATATATCTTGATTAGATAAGTATTCCACAAGTCAATACATGTTAGAATCACATTTGGCAGCGATTACAGCTGTGAGTATTTCTGGGTATGTCTCTAAGAACTTTACCCACCTGGATTGTACAACATTTGGCCATTTATTATTTTCATAATTCTTCAAGCTCAGTAAAATTGGTTGTTGATCATTGCTAGACAACCATTTTCATGTCTTGCCATAGATTTTCAAGCAGATTTAAGTCAAAACTGTAACTCAGCCACTCAGGAACATTCACTGTCTTCTTGGTAAGCAACTCCAGTGTATATTTGGCCTTGTGTTTTAGGTTATTGTCCTGCTGATAGATGAATTCATCTCCCAGTGTCTGGTGGAAGCAGACTGAACCAGGTTTACCTGTTCAGTCTGTTCTTACCTCCATTTTGCCTGTTCTTACCTCCATTCCATTTATTTTTTATTCTGAAAAACTTCCCAGTCCTTAACTATTACAAGCATACCCATAACATGATAAAGCCACCACTATGCTTGACAATATGGAGAGTGGTACTCAGTCATGTGTTGTATTGGATTTGCCCCAAACATAACACTTTGTATTGAGGATAAAAAGTTATGTGCTTTGCCACATTTTTTGCAGTATTACTTTAGTGACTTGTTGCAAACAGGATGCATGTTTTGTAATATTTGTATTCTGTACAGGCTTCCTTCTTTTAACTCTGTCATTTAGGTTAGTACTGTGGAATAACTACAATGTTGTTAATCCATCCTCAGTTCTCCTATCACAACCATTAAACTCTGTAACTGTTTTAAAAGTCACCATTGGCCTCATGGTGAAATCCCTGAGCAGTTTCCTTTTTCTCCGGCAACTGAGTTTGGAAGGACGCCTGTAAATTTGTAGTGACTGGGTGTATTGACACACCATCCAAAGTGCAATTAATAACTTCACTATGCTCAAAGGGATATTCAATGGCTGCTTTTTTATTTTTACCATTGATTATTATTGATTATTATTAATAGGTGCCCTTTTTTTACGAGGCATTGAGAAACCTACATGGTCTTTGTGATTGAATCTGTGTTTGAAATGGGTTGAGTCACTGACATGATCTTCCTGTCTGGGTTGGTGCCCCCCCTTGGGTTGTGCCGTGGCGGAGATCTTTGTGGGCTATACTCGGTCTTGTCTCAGGATGGTAAGTTGGTGGTTGAAGGTATCCCTCTAGTGGTGTGGGGGCTGTGCTTTGGGAAAGTGGGTGGGGTTATATCCTGCCTGTTTGGCCCTGTCCGGGGGTATCATCGGATGGGGCCACAGTGTCTCCTGACCCCTCCTGTCTCAACCTCCAATACTTATGCTGCAGTAGTTTATGTGTCGGGGGGCTAGGGTCAGTCTGTTATATCTGGAGTAATTCTCCTGTCTTATCCAGTGTCCTGTGTGAATTTAAGTATGCTCTCTCTAATTCTTTCTTTCTCTTGGAGGACCTGAGCCCTAGGTCCATGCCTCAGGACTACCTGGCACGATGACTCCTTGCTGTCCCCAGTCCACCTGGCCGTGCTGCTGCTCCAGTTTCAACTGTTCTGCCTGTGGCTATGGAACCCTGACCTGTTCACCGGATGTGCTACCTGTCCCAGACCTGCTGTTTTCAACTCTCTAGAGACAACAGGAGGGGTAGAGATACTCTTAATGATCGGCTATGAAAAGCCAACTGACATTTACTCCTGAGGTGCTGATTTGTTGCACCCTCGACAACTACTGTGATTATTATTATTTATTTATGAACATTTGAACATCTTGGCCATGCTCTGTTATAATCTCCACCCGGCACAGCCAGAAGAGGACTGGCCACCCCTCATAGCCTGGTTCCTCTCTAGGTTTCTTCCTAGGTTTTGGCCTTTCTTGGGAGTTTTTCCTAGCCACCGTGCTTCTACACCTGCATTGCTTGCTGTTTGGGGTTTTAGGCTGGGTTTCTGTACAGCACTTTGAGATATCAGCTGATGTAAGAAGGGCTATATAAATACATTTGATTTGAAATGCACTGCTTAACTGAGGGACCGTAGAGGTAATTGTATGTGTGGGGTACAGAGATGATGTAGTCATTCAAAAATCATGTTAAACACTATTGCACACAGAGTGAGTCCATGCAACTTATTATGGGACTTGTTAAGCAAATCTTTACTACTGGACTCATTTAGGCTTGCCATAACAAAGGGGTTGAATACTTATTAACTCAACACATTTCAGCTTTTCATTTTTAATACATTTGTAAAAATGTCACAAAACATCATTCCACTTTGACATTATGGGGTATTGTGTGTAGGCCAGTGACACAGCATCTCTATTAAATCCATTTTAAATTGAGTCTGTAACACAACACAATGTGGGGGAAAATCAAGGGGTGTGAATACTTTCTGAAGGCACTGTACAGCCTACAGTCAGCCCAACACTATAAAAGTTTAGCAGAATCGTTTTTACAACTGAGTAAAAAGTAATATTGCTGTATCCTAATACAAATTGTGTTGCAGGATTTAAATTCCCTAGGAGTAAATATATATATATTGCTTCCATCTGCTATTGCTGTGAATTATCTCACTATGTATATTTTTTACGACATTTAATTTTGTAACGGTCCTGACCTGTTTTATGTTGTTTTTGTATGTGTTTAGGTCAGGGCATGTGTTTTGGGTGGGCAGTCTATGTTATCTGTTTCTATGTTGGTTGTGGTTGCCTGGTATGGCTTACAAATTTGCAACAGCCCTTACAAATTTGTTTGTTTTCATGCGGTTCATTGATTAATAACATTTTTCCACGGAATGTTTCGCAAGAAAGGCTCTACAGGTAACTGCCAAAATAAAGGAAACACCAACATAGTATGTTAATAGGGCGTTGGGCCACCAATAGGCCTTGGCATATATTAGCCATGTAGCCTAAGTGTCTGGAACTCTATTTGATACCATTCTTCCACGATAAATTCAATCATTTGGTGTTTTGTTGATGGTGGCAGAAAACGCTGTTCCAGAATTTCCAATACATGTTCAATTAGGTTGAGATCTGGTAACAGAGAGACGCACACACACACTTTAAACCCCTTATGTCTCCTTTGAGACCCTTCTTTCAAAGTCACTGAGAACTCTTCTAGCCATGGTAGCCAAAATAATTGGCAACTGGGAATTTGTATACATGACCCTAAGCATGATGGAATGTTAATCGCTTAATTAACTTTAAATATACGTTGTATCCCTTATTTACTGAAGCGTTATTTTTATTTTGTCAGTTACCTGTAGATCACCTGTTCGTTCTGGATTACGAAATGGTATTTAAATTGATCTTGGGTTTTGTTCCATCAGACGCTTCGTAAATTAGTAGTGTCCTTCAAGTGACGGTACAGGTACAGGGGCATTGCAGTGACCGCGTGGGGAACGCCAGCGCGCTAACTATGGAAGGAGAAACGGCGCAATATGCTGAATACAATCCTCAATCTAACATCAGGAGCGGTGCGGTCCCTATAAGGGCTTTCAGCTCTGGAGTTTTAGGAAAATAGAACTTCCAGGCAGTCTGGAGTAGCCCACTCAGAACATGTCAATCATCAGTTTATCATTTATGCCCTGATTACTCCCTGAGCTGAGCAGCATGGCTCTATAGATGACTGGTTTAGTCTTTTTCTCTTGGAAACCAGCTCCTCCCAGAGTTTGTTTTTGCTAACATGTGAGTATATAAACAGACAATGTTTGGCAGGGTCTAGGTGCTGACTAGCTGTATGTGGGTTTGGAGCGGGACAACAGCCACTGACCCAGTACACACTGATGACACATACACGCTGAAGTGTATATCAAATAATATATACTTAACAAAAATATAAACACAGCATGCAACAATTTCAACAATTTTTACTGAGTTAAAGTTTATATAAGGAAATCAGTCAATTGAAATATATAAATTGGGCCCTAATCTATGGATTTCACATAACTGGGCAGGGGTACAAGCCATGGGTGGGCCTGGGAGGGCATAGGCCCACCGACTGGGAAGTCAGGCCCAGCCAATCACAATTATTCCCACCCCCCACAAAATGGCTTTATTGCAGACAGAAATACTCTTCAGTTTCATCAACTATCTGGGTGGCTGATCTCAAACAATTCTGCAGGTGAAGAAGCTGGATGTGGAGGTCCTGGGCTGGCATTGTTATACGTGGTCTGCGGTTGTGAGGCCAGTTGGACCTACTGCCAAATTCTCTAAAATGACGTTGGAGGCAGCTTATGGTAGAAAAATTAACATTACATTCTCTGGCAACCTTTCTGGTGGACATTTCTGCAGTCAGCATGCCAATTGTGCGCTCCCTCAACTTGAGACATCTGTTGTGTGACAACTGCACACAAACTGTGTAATAATCATGCTGTTTAATCAGCTTCTTGATATGCCAATCCTGTCATTTCTGGGATCTTTTATTTCACCTCATGAAACATGGGATGAGCACTTTACATGTTGAGTTTATATATTTCTGTTTGTGTTTGTCACATACATCTGATAGGTGCAGTGAAATGTGGTGTTTTACAGGGTCAGCCATAATAGTATTGTGCCCCTTGAACAAATTAGGTTTAAGTGCCTTGCTCAAGACACATCGACAGATTTTTCACCTTGATGGCGCAGGTCTTTTGGTTACTGGCCCAAAACTCTAAACGCTAGGCTACCTGCCACCCATATTTGACAGGGCAAGAACATGGAACTGTGGAAAGGTGTTTGTGTGTAGGACAATAAACATGTACTGTGTTTTAGGTCGCTATGCGTTCCAGTTGTGGAAGTGTCTAGGACAGGTCCTGTCACAGACTAAGAAGATGCCCACCTCAGTAAGTAACTAACTAACTTAGCTATGTAGTTCACAGGTCTAGGAGAGTACCACAATCCTAACCATAAGAGTGATAAAACATGTTGAGTGGTTTTGAGCAACTTTTACATACTCTTTTTATTAAAACACCGCACTGAAGCTATGCATGATCAGTGATGACACCTGCTGATTTTGCAGAAAATTCTCCCCACACATGCACACATTGGCAAAACTGGGGGTTTCTTGTTTTGCCCCATCAGATAGTCACCAAGCACCAATATTTGTGATGAAGTGTTCATTCCACTGACTGTCTGTAGGTCTGGTAGCGGGTGGGCTGACTCTCTGTAGGTCTGGTAGCGGGTGGGCTGACTGTCTGTAGGTCTGGTAGCGGGTGGGCTGACTGTCTGTAGGTCTGGTAGCGGGTGGGCTGACTGTCTGTAGGTCTGGTAGCGGGTGGGCTGACTCTCTGTAGGTCTGGTAGCGGGTGGGCTGACTGTCTGTAGGTCTGGTAGCGGGTGGGCTGCTGTCTGTAGGTCTGGTAGCGGGTGGGCTGACTGTCTGTAGGTCTGGTAGCGGGTGGGCTGACTGTCTGTAGGTCTGGTAGCGGGTGGGCTGACTCTCTGTAGGTCTGGTAGCGGGTGGGCTGACTCTCTGTAGGTCTGGTAGCGGGTGGGCTGACTGTCTGTAGGTCTGGTAGCGGGTGGGCTGACTGTCTGTAGGTCTGGTAGCGGGTGGGCTGACTGTCTGTAGGTCTGGTAGCGGGTGGGCTGACTGTCTGTAGGTCTGGTAGCGGGTGGGCTGACTGTCTGTAGGTCTGGTAGAGGGTGGGCTGACTGTCTGTAGGTCTGGTAGCTGGTGGGCTGACTGTCTGTAGGTCTGGTAGCGGGTGGGCTGACTGTCTGTAGGTCTGGTAGCGGGTGGGCTGACTCTCTGTAGGTCTGGTAGCGGGTGGGCTGACTGTCTGTAGGTCTGGTAGCGGGTGGGCTGACTGTCTGTAGGTCTGGTAGCGGGTGGGCTGACTGTCTGTAGGTCTGGTAGAGGGTGGGCTGACTCTCTGTAGGTCTGGTAGCGGGTGGGCTGACTCTCTGTAGGTCTGGTAGCGGGTGGGCTGACTCTCTGTAGGTCTGGTAGAGGGTGGGCTGACTGTCTGTAGGTCTGGTAGCTGGTGGGCTGACTGTCTGTAGGTCTGGTAGCGGGTGGGCTGACTGTCTGTAGGTCTGGTAGCGGGTGGGCTGACTCTCTGTAGGTCTGGTAGAGGGTGGGCTGACTGTCTGTAGGTCTGGTAGCTGGTGGGCTGACTGTCTGTAGGTCTGGTAGCGGGTGGGCTGACTCTCTGTAGGTCTGGTAGCGGGTGGGCTGACTGTCTGTAGGTCTGGTAGCTGGTGGGCTGACTGTCTGTAGGTCGGGTAGCGGGTGGGCTGACTGTCTGGTAGCAGGTGGGCTGACTCTCTGTAGGTCTGGTAGCGGGTGGGCTGACTGTCTGGTAGCGGGTGGGCTGACTGTCTGTAGGTCTGGTAGCGGGTGGGCTGACTGTCTGGTAGAGGGTGGGCTGACTCTCTGTAGGTCTGGTAGCGGGTGGGCTGACTGTCTGGTAGCAGGTGGGCTGACTGTCTGTAGGGTGACGTTTTTTGTTGTCACATATGAAAGATAGGTGCAGTAGAGGTGTAACTGTGGATGTATTTCAAGGCCTCAGTGCCTCTTTGCTTGACATAATGGGAAAATCATAAGAAATCAGCCAAGACCTCAATTTCCACACGCCTGAAGGTCCCACGTTCATCTGTACAAACGATAGTACGCAAGTATAAACACCACGCAGCCGCCATACCGCTCAGGAAGGAGATGCGTTCTGTGTCTTAAAGATGAACGTACTTTGGTGCGAAAAGTGCAAATCAAGAACAACAGCAAAGGACCTTGTGAAGATGCTGGAGGAAACAGGTACAAAAGTATCTATATCCACAGTAAAATGAGTCCTATATTGACATAACCTGAAAGGCCGCTCAGCAAGAAAGAAGCCACTGCTCCAAAACCGCCATAAAAAAGCCAGACTACGGTGTGCAACTGCACATGGGGACAAATATCGTACTTTTTGGAGAAATGCCCTCTGGTCTGATGAAACAAAAATAGAACTGTTTGGCCATAATGACCATCGTTATGTTTGGAGGAAAAAGGGGGAGGCTTGCAAGCCGAAGAACACCACCCCAACCGTGAAGCACGGGGGTGGCAGCTTCATGTTGTGGTGGTGCTTTGCTGCAGGAGGGCCTGGTGCACTTCACAAAATAGATGGCATCATGAGGAAAGGAAAATGATGTGGATATATTGAAGCAACATCTCAAGACATCAGTCAGGAAGTTAAAGCTTGGATGCAAATGGGTCTTCCAAATGGACAATGACCCTAAGCTTACTTCCAAAGTTGTGGCAAAATGGCTTAAGCACAACAAAGTAAAGGTATTGGAGTGGCCATCACAAAGCCCTGACCTCAATCCTATAGAAAATCTGTGGGCAGAACTGAAAAAGCATGTGTGAGCAAGGAGGCCTACAAACCTGACTCCGTTACACCAGCTCTGTCAGGAGGAATGGGCCAAAATTCACCAAACTTATTGTGGGAAGCTTGTGGAAGGCTACCCAAAATGTTTGACCCAAGTTAAACAATTTAACGGTAATGCTACCAAATACTAATTGAGTGTATGTAAACTTCTGACCCACTGGGAATGTGATGAAAGAAGTACAAGCTGAAATTAATAATTCTCTCTACTATTATTCTGACATTTCACATTCTTAAAATAAAGTGGCGATCCTAACTGACCTAAGACGGAATTTTTACTAGGATTAAATGTCAGGAATTGTGAAACTGAATTTAAATGTATTTGGCTAAGGTGTATGTAAACTTCTGACTTCAACTGTAGGTCAGCTGGGAAAGGGAGGGGTCAGAAAGGGCAGACACACAGCTGCACTTTTTGATGACTCACTTTGGGTGTGTGAGTGAAACAGTCATTCCATATAGTGTGTGATTGAGGCAGTGCATGACATGAGCTAGTTGAGTGATCAGACCTCACACTCTGTATGCCTGTCTGTGGGAGTCACTGACTGTGTGTGTGGGAGCAGGGAGTTACTGAACCCTAGCCAACAACTCATATCTCTTGTCTTGTTTTGATCTGTTGTACCAAATAATGCACTTCCACCTTTCATACTATTAACCTTTACACTGAGGACAGAAGGATACGTTTCTAGACAGTCAGTGGGTGAGTTGACTCATGAATACAGGTTTGTTGTATACTTTCAGTACTAACATCTCTCCTCGCTCTCCAGGCCTTCTCATCTCATCACTATAAAGGAGGGTTTGACCAGAAGATGACTTAAAAGTGAAGCCAGCCTCATCCTTGGTATTAGGTAAGACTGCTGAAATCATG